>NC_056732.1:1320920738-1321078238 GCF_019279795.1 Protopterus annectens
TCTCATAGCTACTTTATACCTTCTCGTACCTGGAAGACCTGTGGAGGGAATGTTTGTTAATACTACCTTACTGTTTTTGCCCATATTCAAATAGTCAGGGTTACATATGTGCATGCATACTGTGTGTGTGTGTGTGTGTGTGTGTGTGTGTGTGTGTGTGTGTGTGTGTGTGTGTGTGTGCATGTGTGCATGTGTGCGTGTGTGTGTGCGCTACTGACATACTCTGCCTTGATTTCTCTCTGACATCCTGGCTTTTGGTAGCAGGGACCGGTAGCTGTGATAGCATGACACTTTTGAACATTTCTTGGGGGTGACCACTTGGTGTATGTACTTATCTTGCTGTCTTTTTCAGCCTTGGGTTTGAACTGTGGGTGTTGGACACAGTATAACTACAGCCTTCTTATTATTACTTTATACCTTCTCTTACCTGGAAGACCTGTGGAGGGAATTTATGATGACACTACCTGACTGTTTCTACACATATTCACAAAATCCTAGTTGAAATTATGCATACAGCTTACTACCATTCCTGGGATTCAAACCATGGCTGTTTCTGCTAAAAATACAACAAGTTTGTGTTTCATCAGAATGAGCTATTGAGAAACTGCTGTCTCTTTCTTGAATGTTTTCCATCTAATTCTCTCTTGGTTGTACAATCTGACCTCGTGATTACAACATTCTTTTATATACATTCCTTTAAATAGCTTTTGATAGCACAGTGTGGAAAACAGTAGTTAATACAACATTACTATTCTGATATCAGATCTTGGTGCATGAAACATTTCAAGTCATACAATATCAGAGTAAACACAACCTGTCTGGGGTTTTCACTTTTATTGACAAGTAATTACACTTTTATCGATATATAACCTGTATGTCACTATTACGCTCCTACTGGGTTCTTCAGTCATTAAAAAACATACTCATTCTTAAATACTGCAAGGTGACATTCTACTACTTTTTATTTATATGCCCTACATAATACCAGCTAGATTGTTACTCACCAGCATCATGATGCAGCCGTAGCAGCCTGCTTGTGTGGGCTTCCAAGTTCACAGCCCTCTCATCTGCAGCTGTACAGGAGATAAGAAAAAACATTTATGCATACCTATCCATCACATACACAGGCTGGATCTTGGAGTACACGTATCTTGACTAATACTTGCACATGGCTGGAGCATTCCCCACCCGGGCATCTCAGGTCCCACTGGTTCAAAAGATCCCCCTTCCTTCGCTTCAAGTTGGCAAAGTGGTGCTGGACCTGCTCACCAGTTCAAGGGATGCCAGTGGCAGCGGTGAGATCTCAGGCAAGATGGTCCCAGACCTCCACTTTGTATTGGGAGCCTGGTACTGGTCCTGCAGCAGTCACCCTTAATGGTCTTTAATGAGGAGTCTGACCATGACCTTGGACTCCTGAATTACCCAGCACTGCACCTGAAAATGCACACCTTCACCTACACCAGACATAGTGCCTACAGTGGGGGGCTACAACTGGTTATGAGCTGTATTCCCACCTACAAGGTTTAAATAGGGCTAATTTCCTGCCCTTTACCATGACTGGACAGTTTTGAAACTGCTGAGCTGAGCTAAGCACCGGGCAAACCTGTTTAGCAAAGATAACCATTACTTAAAGGGGTAGATGCTAAGCCCTGCTTAGCAGTGCACAAATCCACTTAGTTTGTCTTTTTGGCTTTTCCCAGTTAGGGGTCGCCACAGCGGAACTCCGGTCTGCTAATGATTGGCAGTAGATTTTTATGGTGCCGAGTTGCCAGCCCGACACTTAACTTTCAGCGAAGGCACGCCTGTTCACGCATGTCTTTCGAATGCCACTTGACCACGGGGAGGACATGCAGACTCCACACAGAAGGCTCTCCAGCTGAGAATCGAACAGGAGAACCTCTTACTGTGAGGCAACAACGCTACCACTGCACCACCGCGGCTTCTAGTGCGCAAATCCACTTAGCTATGCTACATCTTGCTTAAACTTTAAATTTCACTAACACCTCACATTTGGGGCTACTACACTACCATAGTTAACATATACATAATAATATTCACTACCTATTTATGAAAAATACATTTTAGTTGTGTTTCACATATGAAAATGTATGGACTGCTGTGGGGCTCAATCTGTGACTGACTGCATGCTAGGCGAATGCCCTAACCACTACACTACTCCAGTTTCACTATTTGTGCTGTGTATATTTCTATTAAACATCATTTGATGTTTAAATTCTGCTATGCATAACTGCGTGATAGGCAAACCCATGCAACTATGCTTAAACTTTATTGCACACAGGAAAAAGAAAATAAGGAATATATTTTAAATATTGCTGTTAGAAACTTAGAACATTGATAGAATGACAGGCTTTGCATTAGCATGTATTTTGCAAGGGGTATGCAGTGCGTCACACTGCCATTTTACTGGACTGCACTTTTTTTCTGGTGTATGGTGCACACATATATGGCAGAATGTGTACATTCTGCCATATATGTGTGTTTTTCTGAGGTAGGCTGTCTTTTATTTTCACCGCAGACACTAAAGTGCCCATGGAGACTTTCATTCATTGTACATTGCCGTTTGGCAATTCTCGAGTACAGGGGGCATGTGTATTGTGAGAGCACTTCTCTCAGATACACTCCCTGTGCTCGTACACACAGGCTGTGTCCGTTTAAGAGTAGAGCAACGCACCTTCATGAATATGCAAGGCGAGTTGCTGCTCTACATGGACACGGTCGGTTCCGTGCAAGAATAACTTATTCTTTCACAGAACCTTCGTGAATCTCGGGGTGAAATTTTATAAAAGAACAGCAGCTGGCTATGAAAGTTGGTGGTACATTTACTGAAAACTTGCATATGGAAAAGAAAACATGTACTGAGAAGGAGTGGCCTGTACAAAAAAAAAAAAAAAAAAACTTCAGGATTACTGTGAAAAGAACTGAAAAGAAATATTTCTACTGGAGAAATAAATGTGGTGTTAAGAAGTTTAAAAGAAAACAGCACCTGCTTTCTGTAGCCTAGAGTACAGGGTTTGATTCCATCCACCTCTATCTGTCTACTGTGTGACTCTTAACTAGTCACTTAACCAGACAGTGTTCTATAGCCGCCTCTGAAAAGGGACACTTGTCTCCATTGGGCTTGCCAAGTTAACCAGTTGTATTTGAACTAGGTAATAATTTTCATAAAAACATACCTCGTACAGAAAGTCATTTTTGCAAGTATTAAATGAACATTTAAATGCTGATATTGAAGAAAGCGAAATATGCAGTATTGCTATAAATGTTCTTTGAAAAAGTATGGAGAGAGAAAATATAGGCAATTGTTGACCCATAGTGATAAATAATACATATTATAAAGTGTTGATGGATAATGTAAAATTAAGTCTAATCAACTACAGCATATACCAGGATTGATTCCTGAAAGTATTTGTGGGATTAAAGAATGAGAAATAAGCAAGATATTATTGGTGATTTAAGAAGATGTGGTTAGTACTGCATGAGAAGGTACGGAAGTTAGTGTGGTGGCATGTGACACTACTAATGTTTGCCCCAGTCCCCTTCAATAATACACAGTGACATCAAAAGACATTTGACGACTTTTCTTAATTTCACACATAACCACAGTATATTACATTATTTTTCAACTATTAATTATAACAGGAATGATGACATTGTAGCCACAATATGGAAATCCTTATAATATACAACAGGGCAACACATCCGCTCACCCTGTCTGAATAAGCAGCGTCCATACCTCCACTCACTTATTACGTCACATCCAACAGCTCACTTTCATCCACAAAACTTATTACATCAACACCCAACACCAAGAGGGGGAACAGAACAGGGACAAGCCTGCCCCTCCTCTCTGCCTAATACCCACCTCCATAAACATACCAAACAAATTAACCAACAGAATAAAGAGGAGGGGGGGTTGCAAATTCATGTCAAAATGTGATTCTTTTTCCCAGTTACAGTGCTAGAAAACCTAAGTCCCACCCTACAGCTACTTCACTTCCTCTAAAGTCCCCTTTACAAATTAACCCCTCATTTCCCAAAGTCTAGTCAAACCTAACTCTTTTTCCTTAATCTTAACCCCCTTCCCCAACATCTAAACCAAACTAGGGCTTGTCATCAAAATCCCTATCATCTATCATATACATGCCCAGCACTCCCAGCTGATGTGCCTGCCGATGGTTAACAAATCTTCATGCTCACTCCAAAGCCTTAACACTAACAGCATTTTCCCAAGACAAACGCAGTACAATCTGGAAGGTATATGAACTGTGAACTTGTGAGAACCACAGGAGGAGGAGTATCTATCTTCATCAAAGATAAATACACCTCTAGAATGGTTAGACAAGAAAATTCCATGGAATTACTCCAAGTTCAACCAACTGTGGGTAAGACCTCCCTTTAAATCATCATTAGGTATAGATTCCCTTCAATGAACCATGATGCCTAGGCTGCTTATTTGGACCTTCTTGACTCAATCAAATTACAACCAAACATTCTAGTCATGAGTAATTTTTATCTATCATTTCATTGACTAGGAAGCTTATACGGGTACCAACATGCTCACACAAAGGTTCCTGGACTTTGTTAACACTAATGCCCTAGAACAAATAATATGCAACCCACAAGGGGCTCAAATATTCTCAACCTGGTCCTCACCAACATGGGTGACCATTGTACCACCACAAGTGTAGGACCCTCACTAGTTAAATATGATCACAAGTCAGTCACATTCAAAGTAGCTATAACACCTGAACCCCTCTTAGGTAAAATCAGGCTAAAAACTTTCAGCAAATTAATTATTCCCTCCTAAGGGATGTCATAAATAATTTCCAAGCTCCTGTTCCCACAGATGTTATTGACAACTATACTAAGGTATACACAAATGCCCTTTACAATGAATTATGCAAATGTATGGATACTGCCATACTTGATAAGATCAAAACAAGATCCTTAAGAAAAAAACAAGTCTCCGAGGTGGACATCTAGCATTAATAAGTTATATAACAAGAGGAAGAAGTTGCTGTCTAAGAATAAAAAGAGAGGTCCTAGCACTGGAAAAATGCCATTGTCTGTTTGAACAAACAAATAAGACAACTTGAAAAATCCTATAAGGGCAACTTCGAAAAAGAAATTAGCAACCATAGCTAAAGATAACCATAAGGCATTCTTCAGCTATATTCATAATCTAAAAGGTAGGACCCAGATGTGCTGAACTAGCTGTAAATGGCAACACACACACTGATCCTGTGAAAATAGCTAACCTATTAGCTGATAGGTTTGGTGAAACCCCCCCCCCCCATCCTCTCCAAACATCACACAAAGCATTCCCTCTACATCTCCCCCAGCTTGTATTTCCAAAGAGCAAGTCATTAATGCTCTCTTCAAGGCTAAAAACACAGCCTACAAAGGACTGGATGTCATCCCAGGTTGCATCTTAAATGGTATAAAACATGAGTTAGCAATTACATGAGGTACTCTCTTCAACTACAGTCTGAGTACTGGTTTTGTCCCTGCTGAATGGAAAACAACAACCATCATTCCCCTTTATAAAGGGTGTTCAGCAACAGACCCTGGGAACTACAGACCCATAAGCTTAGCCAGCTATATCTGTAAGGCCATGGAATGAATCATCATGGACCTTATAAATAAGGATATATGTGATCCCCTGACCCTTGATCTGACACAGTTTGGTTTTGTCAAAGGCAGGTCATGCCTGTTAAACCTGGTGGACTTCTTCAGAAACATCACCAAAGCCGTAGGTGAAGGCAAATCTGTGCATACAGCCTACCTTGATTTAGTCAAGGCCTTCGACACAATCCCACATTTGGGCATCATTGATAAACTATCCCAGATGAATATCAATCATTATGTCCTTAGGTGAGCTGCTAACTGGCTCACCAACAGGTCACACTCAGTCAGACTTTGGGACTTTACCTCTGTCATCCTAGTTCAGGCCAAAACAGAGGGCTGTGGCTGACTAAGTTTGCTGATGACTAAACAATGTCAGTATACATGAAGAAGGACTTAAATAAATGACTGGTGCCAAAGCCATGGACTCAAACTCAATGCTAAAAATGCATTATCATCCTGTTTGGTAAAAACAACATTCCTGCAGACTATCATATAAATGATAATACTCTAAGTAACAAACATTGACAGACTGAAGTCACTGTAAGATCTTGGGTTTTGGCAAGATCCTTTATATTGGGTTTCTCTAGTATTATATTGGGTACACATGGCTAGGCTTATAAAGGCCTTCAGGTCAATAGCCCAGTAACCACCAGTGACCCTATGAATCTATAAGATCCACTGCAACAACCTCTCTTGACTAGCGAGCTTGCTTCTTATGAGCCACAGACCTGGTCTTCGCTGCCAGATGTTGCCTTTTTCACCTAGACTCACTTCACATAATCTGCCATCCCAGACTCAGCATTAGGCATCTTATAGAACAGGTCCTCCACCTGTGCCATGATGGCCTCCTACCTCTGTCATAAACTCTGCATATTCGCCATCTGTAATAAAAGATACCCATTGATATGGAAGAGAACCCCCCCCCCCCGAGAAACAAACACAGAAAAATGAAACAGACTCCTGGATTTACAACAGATCCATTACTCATTATTGTTGTATTTATGAACTGCAATCCACCACCCTCTCTTCAAAATCCACCCACTTCAAAATGTGGACAGAACCAAAACATGTGCCAAATCAAGGGCAGCTCACAAAGTCTCTTCCCCAGCCAGGGTGCAGATAAAGGGAGATCATAAATGAATACTTAATAAACTTTCATGTTTTTATGGTTGTTTTTCTTTTCTTTTCTTTTTCTTTCTTTTTTTTTAGAGAAACATCTGACCTCCATAGCATGCACTTATCATTACTGACAAAAGGCAGGAGTTTACATGGGACTTAATGCACTGACTGCAAAATAGCTACTTGAACAAACAGCACAAGACAGCATACCTCTTAACCTCTTAATGCAAGCAATCAGAACAAAGCCAGACAAAATCGGGGGGGGGGGGGGGACAAAGACACAAAAATAGGGACGCATTCAAATACTGCTCCTATAAGTTAGAAAGTTGCCAGAATAACAGGGCCCGTGTCAACATACATTTTCCGAATAAACATACAGTTTCAGAATGATTTAAAGTCTGAAACTCAAGTGTATGTCACTATTTAGTGACTTCCGTACTACAGTCATCCCAGTGATTAACAGAAGACCAGGAATTTTATGAGGAAGAGTCTAAAAATAAGAGGCAAAATCTGGACATTCTGTAAACATCTGGACTGTTGACTGGTATACAAAAGAAAAGAAGGATTGTCTGTTATTCAATCCATGATGCTGTACCAACCTCCTGATGCATATGGATCAATTCCCTCTCCCTCCCCCATAACGGTCAATGGCTAACATCATGCATGCATGGTGACAAACTTGTACATGCGGGTGGCTGCAAGCCCATGAAAACCCCAACCACCACACTTAGCTCATAGGTCAACTACCTATACAAGCCACAACACTCCAACATCACCACCAACAGTCAATAAAAGAAAACCACCCTGAACAAGCTGACTGCCACTACTTTACTTCCCATAATGATTAAACTCCATTGCACAGGCAAGTTGCCCACCCATAAGGGGAACTCATGAAACAACCATTAGTCATAGCTCTGAGGGGGCACAATCCAGCCCCCAAAAGCCATGAAGTAGTACCTGATTGCTACCAACATCTACCTGCTGGCCAACAGGGAAACAAAAATGTAAAACAGCAGGAGCTACCACCAACAGTTCTCATAGGGTAAAACACCCCACCAACAAGCTACGCCACATCCTGAAAATAAATCAACTTCCTGACAACTGCCCTACAAACACCAGCCATCAAACAAAGACCAATATAACTATTCAAGTTCTAGGTTCACAAATCTTTAAACAAAAGCGCAGTACTAACATCCCTTAATGACTGCAAACCTTTTCCAACTGTGATCCTATAAGTCCCATGACTTGAAGTAACAGTTAAGACACAATGCATAATAACCTAATCAAAGTTAGTAAACTACACTGCATCTTTAATCTACCACAATGGAGGAAAAAAATAAGTGTGCCCTAACCCTTAATACCAAACATTACCCACCTCCTCCATGCAAAACAGTTATTAATCCAAGACCTACCTGACGACAATAGTACCCACAGGTTGTCTCAGATGTAAGAGTCTGCAATGTTGCAAATTCACACCAAAATATGATTCTTCTTCTTCCCAGTTACAGTGCTATAAAATCTAAGTCCCACCTTAAATCTACCTCACTTCCTCTAAAGTCCCTTTTACACATTAACTCCTCCTTTCCCAAAGTCTAGTCAAACCTAACTCTTTTTTTTCTTAATCTTAACCCCCTTCCCCAACAACTTTCCCACCCCCCACCTCCATTTAACTCACTCTAACCCTCACCAAAGATGTCCCTGTACAAATAGGTTTGCTCCCAAATCAAATTTGTTATAATATATCTTGTATGCAAGTATACAACAAAAGTAGCTTCCTCCTGGAAAGTACACAGCCACGTATCACCAATAAGAGCACCAGCCTCTCCCTCTTAAAAAAACAGGATTTATTCCAAACGCGCTATGCCAACAAACATGAAAACATCAAATAACTGTAAAACAGTGTAATGTTAAGGGCTTTCACCCACTACAATGTGGGCTTCCTCAGAACACTGAAACACTGAGCAAACACTTTCTTTGTTTAAAATTTGGTGCCACAATTCTCTCAATCAGACTTTTAAAGTCATATACATAATATACACATATTGCAACCTTGTTTCTAAACCGAAGGATATATATACATATAAACAGCCTGTTTAAACTGTAGAATACATATTAGCCAATATATATCAGGTATCTTTACCTAAAAATGTATATTGTGTACAACACATAAAAAAACAAACACTATTTTTGTTTAGTTGTATGCATGTTAAAAACTTACATATTTCCTGAAAATATATACAAACCAAAAACTAATTACTGATAAAGTATTGTTGTAAAATTAAAATGATTAAAATTGATGTTACAAATGCTATATACTGGTTGTTAACAGCTACAAACTGGACCAACGCTAATATGTATTCTACAGTTTAAACAGGCCGTTTATTTATATGTATATATATCCTTCGGTTTAGGAACAAGGTGTGTTTGGAATAAATCCCGTTTTTTTTAAGAGGAAGAGGTTGGTGCACTTATTGGTGATATGTGGCTGTGTACTTGTATGCAGGTATGGAGGATATTGAAATCCTATGGGTTTGGGAAGAAGATAAGACATTTACTTGTATCCATATAGCATCATTTAGATGTACAGGTTATGGTAAAACTGGTATTAGGTGGAAATGCATGGATGTGGAAGAGTTTGAGGAAGGTGTGAGTGAAGTGTAGTTTCTTATTTGGCTTACTCATGAATGCTATAATAAAGGAAGGTCAAAAGGAACCTGGATAATGCTTTGTTGGAGTTGGGTAATGGAGTGTGCTTAGTGGTAGCTTTAGCTTAAGTAAATGGTTTGATATGAATGAGGAGTAATTGTAAAGGAACTAGGCAGATTGTAATAGAGACAGACAGAGAGGAGTATAGCATTGATTGGCTTGAAATTAAATAAGATGAAAAGTATGGATTTTGGGGAAAATTGTTTTATCAAATGGATTCAATTCAGTAGAGGGAATTTTTCAGTCTTGGGGTAATATACGGAAAAATGAATGCATATGGCAAATGAGGGAGGAAAGTTTGTGAAACTAAAGAAAGCAACTCAGAAGTGGACTCTATTTTGGGTATCTTTAGAAAGAAAGTCTGCATAATAAACAATATTTTACTGGGTATTGTGAGTTATGTTGGAAATATTTATGGGGGTCTAGGGGTGATAGAAAAGGGGTAGTCAAGGTAATATTTGAATATTTGGTGGTTCAGGTACAGGTTAAATTCAGTTAATTAAGGCATTTCGTGTAGTGTGAAATAGAAGGGAAGCTAAGGTATTTTGCAACTTGGAATGCATTTATGATTATTATTTGTGTTTAAAAATATATACTCAATAAAGACATTTTGATAGGATATACAGTATAACAACTTTGAAGGATGGGAGAATGGGAGAATCGGTAGCAAAGAGAAGAAATACTGAAAATGAATATGTTCAAATAATACAGAGCGCATCTTAATATGCAGAAAACTGAAATATTAGAAAAGATGTGGCAGCTTCAGGGCATGCACCAGTAAAGTGAGTTTCATTAGATAGGTGCATTCTGTACAGAGTCTGCATGCCCTCTCTGTGTTCACATGGGTTTCCTCTGGGTGCACCAGTTTCCTTCCACCTTCCAAAGACATTCAGTAGGTGGACTGGACACTCTAAATTGGCCACAGGTGTAATTATGCATGTGAATGTGTAGTGTGGAAGAACTACCATGGTAGGGCTAACCACCCATTGTTGTAAACCTTGGCTCTAGATGATTGCCACTGTGGAAGTGACACACTGACCCCATGGACCAAAATGGGAAAAAAGGGGTTGTGGATAGATGGATAGATGTAATATGCACAAATATACTGAACCTACTGATATTGCCAACATCCTGGCAGATAGATTCAGTGCAAGCTTCACCTCCCTCTCACCTTCAAAAGGGCCCACAACAATACCGGAAAAGTGTAGTGTCCCAGAAATCACAGAAGCACAGGTAAAAACAGCCCTTTCAAAAGCCAAAAACACAGCATCAATGGGGCCAGATGGTGTCCCAGGCTGCGTCTTGCATGAACTACAGAATAAACTAACCCCCCCACCTAAACACGCTGTTCAACCTCAGCCTTTCCACAGGCTACGTGCCCATAGAATGGTGCACAGCAAAGGTTATTCCGCTCCACAAAGGAGGGGCCACAACTGACCCCGGTAACTATCACCCCATAAGCCTGACTAGCCTGGTCTGCAAGGCTATGGAGTGCATCATCATGGAACTCATTAACAAAGACATTGGGAACCTCCATACACTTGACCCAACCCAGTTTGGTTTTGTTAAGGGCAGATCATGCCTACTAAACCTGGTTGACTTCTTCGAGACAGTCACCAAGGCCATAGATGAGGGAAAGGTGGTTCAAACAGCCTACCTTGATCTCGCCAAGGCGTTCAACACCATTCCTCACTCAGGTATTATAGAAAAACTCACCAGCCTGAACATAAACCCCTATGTCACAAGATGGTTTGCCAACTGGCTTACAGAGAGAACTCACACGGTAAGAATAGGGGGCTCCAGGTCCAACTCTAAACCAGTCACAAGTGGTGTCCCACAAGGCTCGGTTCTGGGACCCCTACTGTTTGGCATATATTTCTCAGAAGTACAGGCAAACACAGGAGGACTATGGCTAACCAAGTTCACCAATGACTGCAAACTGGGAGCCATAATTGATGGTGTCAAAGTCATGGCCTCAAGCTAAATGCCAAAAAATGCATAGTCATCCCATCTGGGAAAAACAAAACACCCACGAATTACCACATAGGTGGCAGCCCCCTTAATACAGAAGAGGTAATAAGAAATCTGGGGACCCAGGTAGATAGTAATCTCTCCTTTGACAATCATATTGCCAAAGTAGTTAGGAAATCCTTCTATGTGGCCCATCTAATTATTAAGGGGTTTGCATCTAGAAATAAAGAGGTTATAGTGCCCCTCTACTCATCAGTCATCAGACCCATCATAGAGTACAATGCCCCATTTGGGATGTACCTCACAAGACACTTCCAACTGCTGGAAAGACCAAAAAAGCACCTCACCAAGAGGATTACTGGCCTCAAACATATGTCCTATGCAGCCCAACTGAAAAAATGCTGGCTGTACTCAGTGACATATCACTTACTCAGATGTGATCTCTGCCTGACTTACAAAGCCATGTCCAACTCAGAATTGATGGACATGCTCCACCTAAAGAAATCCAAGTCACTGCGAGCCACACACTCTAGTGAGCTAAACCTCACCACAGCAATAAATAGAACATACTGGAGGGAAAGATTCCTGTCACAGAGACTCCCCATGCTTTGGAACAAAATTCTTAACTACATTAGGCAGAGCCCCTCACTAACACTCTTCAAGAGAAGCCTTGATGAGTGGATGGGTAACAGAAATTACACCCCTGGGATCACTTCATTGGCTCTGCTTGACAGAGGCTCAGTTAATTAATCAATGGGGTGGCAAAAGCCGACACACTCTGGCTAGGCTTATACATGCCCTCGGGCAGATAGCCTAGTACCTACCTATGAACCTATGAACCTATGAACCTATGACAGGATGTGGAGTACAGGAGACTACAAGTAATGTTTTCTTTGAAAGTAAGAACTTGATTAGGTTTTTAAGAAATGACCAACATTATTTGGTATAAGATGTCTTAAAATGAATGTGAAAATTATACAGTATATTTATGATGAAGAAGGAAACAAAGATCAATTAAGTAAAATAGTTTTGACAGCAATGTGATTTCTTTGGACAGAGGTGGTTTCTGAGCTTCTTTATAATTAACTGAAGGATTTTTGAAGTGTAATAAAACAGTCAAAATATCAGTTTGACAAAAAACTTGGTGGGTTAACATGTTTTAAAGTATGAAATTCTAAAAATGTTATTTATGTTTTTTTCAGTTGTACATCCACTTGCATATAATTTGTGAATACATGTATAGAAACATTTATAAATATTTACACTTGTTTTCAAATAAAGTACCCATACTCTTTTCAGTATATGGCTTTGGATCTTTTATATCCACCTGAGTTACCACCTTTCAGCAGAATAAAACTTGGCTTAATGTCTTATCCGAAGGATGGCACACTCAGCAGTCCAGCATCTGCTTGTTCTGTTATTAATGGAAAATGAATCCAAGTACTTGGTGTAGGAATTTAACCCACAACCTTCTAACCTTCTTCCTTCTGATCAAAGGTAATCAAGCTAGTTGTTGAGCCACTGGACATTTTATATAGTGCTAGCTAATATAATAGTATTGGAGAAAAGCATGGATCCTGAGTATTTAGAATGACTTACAGAGAAGAGAAAATTAAACACTTGTCAATGACTTGTGGATAAAATGCAAGACTGTATACCTTTGGCGAGTTTGCAAATTAGAAAAGATGTGTAAAAAATGAAGAAAATCTATCAGTAGGCTGTCAAGAAGATGGAAAAATTAAGGTTCTGCTCAAATGGTAAACTGAGTAATGTGTCTTAGAAAATATTCTGCAAAAATAAGGCAGTATATGCAAGGGTGGGCATCTGTAGAACAAGAGACATCCACTCAAAAAGGACACATCTGCTGCATCCCATCACTGTCCATGTTAGTAGGCACATAGCACTCTAACCCTAATTAGACATCCACATTTCCATATTAGTCAAGCTTTAATAAACAACATAATATATGTAATATTCTTCACCCCACTGGGCAGTTTATACAGCAAACAGACCACAAAAATCATTCAACTATTTTGGCAGATTAACATGTCTGTCAGTAACATCGACAAACATAATTTTATTTCTTATTTCCCAGAATGTATCTGATGAAACAGGCATCATGGTGGGTTATACAGAATGCATGAGTGCATAATGTTCCACTGTCCTGATATATATCAGAGAAGTAATATCTGCATTTACACAGCCTTACCACAAAACATTAATTCAACAACTTTCAGGGGTATGTAAACAGAAAAGTGATGCCTCTCTACCACAGAATCACAGAATCCGAAGTGCAGGAAACTATGTTTAAATCAGTTGCTCACTCCACTTCTTTACATGCCCAGCTTCTATGTGAAGACACTAGAAAGAAAGAAAAAGAAAACGGGTGACTGAAGGTCAAATGACAGTGGCACCACAAAGACCAGCAACATAATCCAGATCAAAGATCATATATCCTATTAGTTCTATAAATGAGTTGTTCTCACTCCCAGCTCATTTGCATACCCACTTGTCCTTTGTTCAAAGAGCATCAGGAGCTAAAAAAAGACCTAAGAAGCATCTTAGGATTCAATAATAAATGTGCTTGCATTTTTATATTACCACATTGTATTGACAACACAGATAATGCTGACATTGCATGCCATTTCTAAGTCAGGTCTTCTTTTATTCTGCTTCATACATGCTTAATTATAATTATTACAACATTAACACTACCATTCAATAAAGGTCTTAACTTTGCTAAATTCAAAACTTTTGTTCAAAAACATGCAAAACAGTTACCATTTGTGCAAAGCACCGTTTCCTGTCCATTCAAAACACTAGTTTACATTTGACTTACCAGGGATGGTGAGTGACATCTGACTGCTGGAGTGACCTCACAAACATTAAACACCATCCACTAGGTTTAGTGCATAGGAGGGGAATGGAAGTAGATTACCATCCCTTTCTTCCATATTACACAAATGCAATGATGTGTCAGTGTGAGAATCAGATAGTAGAATCCACAAATATGGGAGAGAGAGACAGAATGGATGAAGGCAATTTATCCTTCAATATGCCGCTTGTGTTACAGATTTTTATTATACCCTAACGATCTCCAGTATATCAGGTTATATATTTTAGGTGGACATGAGTCCACTGCAAGGAAGTTGCTGTCACCACTGGAATGCCACATCACACTGTATCTACCCACTTATTATGGCTTTGTTTCCACCAGTGGGGTGTGTCATTTGGTTTGCCTTGATGCATACTTGTACACTCCCCATGATAGAGGTGAACAGGCATTGTTTTATCGATCATATTCCTCCCTTTCATCCTCATTGTAAGCATTCAGACTGTTAAATAAACCCAGATAATCTGGGTCATAGTGCCGAAGGGTATTGCTGCTTACATGGTTGAGACAGAGTAAATGGCACAAAGAAACACAGAAAAAGGACTGACAAACGAATGAAGGAATGAAACACAATACAATTAGCAGCAGTCACCAAACACACACAGTTGTTTGACACAAATAAAATATAAAACTAGGACTAAACTACATACAATATTAAAGAAATCCAAAATGAATTCATGATTACAGACTTAAATTTAATATACTAAAAGTTCCATTCTTTTCTTGACTAGATTACATAATGTTGCACTTTATAAATATAACTAAACCTTCCAAAATAATTTAGTAAAATACTAAAATGGTAATCATTAGCAATAACTGATCCAAAAAGAAAACTGTAGATATGCAAAAATTCAACCCTCCAGCAGGACATATTTCTTTGATATTTCATTGACTGCCATCAGCATTCCACATCCCACCCCATAAATAATAATAATAATAATAATTATTATTATTATTATTATAATGAAAAACATCAGTAGCAATCCAGGTGTCCAGAAATGTCAGGCCAAAACTGCCTCAGAAAAGCCACTGAAAGAATGTTACTTGTACAAGAATCAAAATCAAGGAATACATAGAACAGATGAGTTAGAACCAAGTCCAATAATAGAAAATAAATCTTACAAATCTATGGATTTGATGGCTTTGTGCAGTTAGGAATTATGTCTGCTGTGACTGGTAATACAGTAGACCAGCATGAAAGCTCAAAATCCTAAAAGTCAGAAGGCTGACAATGCTCCCCACTGATGTAATTGATGCACAATAATCATGAAAGTTCTTTGATCAAAAACTCTAAATACACATCAAGGCTGTTGATGGAACTAGTATTATAAGTCAAGTTAAATGAAGGCCATGCATAGTCAAGGAATGGAATCCACTACAGGAAGTAAAAAATGTAAGAGTGGGATGACTCAAAGCCACAAAAGACCAAGAGCCTAGCAAAGCTCTCCACTAATGTACATGCTACAATGACTCCAATGGTCCTTCAATTAAGGACTCCAAAGATGTATCCATGGTAAAGCCAGTTTAAGAGTCCCACAGCAAAGTATTAAACAGAAAAAATGACAAGCACTATACAAACGTCTAAGTATTAAGTTCACATAATAATCAGCATGCTGCTGTAAAATAATGATCAAACTCACCAGGCTGAACAAGGAGAAGGTCACGGTGAGCTGCCTGTCCACAAGCACTCAGGTCACTCCAAGGCAAGTACAAATATGACTCAGTCATTGTCCATGCTGGTGTGAATGACCTGAGACGTACCTCCCTGGACTACATGAAAAGAGACATAGAGGAGCTCTCTGAGCATGTAGCCCAGGCCGGTATGACCCTGACCTTGAGTAGCATCTTACCCTCACCAAGAATGATGCCACAATATGAAGACAAGATGATCAATTTCAACAATTGGCTTAAGTGTTGCTGTCATTCAAAGGGGATCCAATGCCTGTCAGCCTGGGATGACATGCTTGCACCTGTCACCCTGGGCTGGATAATGGCAAAGGCTCTTGCTACCCCCATAGTGCCTTTTTTAGGCAAGTCTCAAAAGACAAACCCACAAGGGATAAGAAACTAAGAGTAATGCTACTCAACGCCAGAAGTCTAAACCTCAAGATGCACTCAAAACTCTCCTTAGCATGGAGAACATCGATATCTGTGCAGTAACAGAAACCTGGTTCAAGGCTCCCGAGAGCACCCCAGCACTACCAAGTTATACCTCATACCATGCTTTTCAGCCCCAAAACCTGGACCGAACCACAAAAGGAGGCAAAGATGCCCACACCTACAGGTTGGTGGCACAGCATGAAGCATCAGAGACTATCCATGTGCAACTAACTGTGGGTAAAACTGCCTTCCAGTTTATAGCCTGCTACAGACCACCCTCCCAAACACAGGAACCCCACTTGGCCTTCCTGAGAATACTGGAAAATATGAAGGTCTCTCCAAACACTATTATATTGGGTGACTTCAACTAACATAGACTGGGAGCATTACTCTAGCTCCAACACCCTAGCCCAAAGGTTCCTAGAATTTATAAACTCAAATGCTATGGAACAACTTGATAACACTCCCACATGAGGACCTGATCATCACCAACATGGGGACACTATGCTCCAGACCAGAAGTGTATCCCTCACTGGTAAGATCAGGCCATAAACTAATCTCACTGGATATTCACATCCGACCCCACCCCTGCCCAGAAAACCACAGTGAAAAACTTCTCTAAAGCAAATTTCACCGCCTCAAAACTGAGGCGAAATCCTTCAAAGCCCCCAGGCCTGTGGAAAATAGAATCCTTTATAATTCTATGAACACCTTCAGGAATGCATGGATCATGCAATCCCAAATAAAACCAAGACCCAATCCTCCAAAGGCAGACGTCCTGTCTGGTGGACCCCAGCCATAAACAAACTATGCAATAGAAGGAGGAAGCTACTACATGATAGAGCAAAATCCCAAAAAGGGAAGGCATCTCTGATCAGTATTAGCAGAAAACTACGGGCACTCATAAAATCGTCTAAGGCCAGCTTCAAGAGAAAAATTGCACAGGACACTAAGGATAATCACAAGGCTTTCTTTAGTTATGTTAGGAACCTGGGTGGGAATTCCCAGATATGCTCAGAATTAGTCCAAAATGACAAAAAATACACCGAGCCCACAGACATTGCCAACATCCTAGCTGACAGGTTCAGTGCAAACTTCTCCCCACCAAAAGGGCAAACATCTATCCCAACAGAGTGCTGCCCCCTCTGACATCTCAGATGCTCAGGTAAGAGCTCCAAAGCAAAAACACAGCATCAATGGGACCAGATGATGTCTACATGAACTCCAGGAAGAGCTAAACCCAAACATAAAACTACTGTTCAGTCTTAGCCTTACTACAGGATATGTACCCAAAGAGTGGCGTACAGCAACAGTGGTCCCTCTCCACAAAGGTGGTGCCTCAACGGATCCTGGAAACTATTGCCCCATAAGCCTGACTAGCTTGGTCTGCAAAGCTATGGAAAGGATCATCATGGACCTCATAAATAAAGATATTGGGGACCTACAGACACTGGATCCTACCCAGTTTGGCTTTGTTAAGGGCAGATCCTGCCTCTTAAACCTGGTTGATTTCTTTGAAACAGTCACCAAGGCCATTGACGAGGGAAGGTGGTCCACACAGCCTACCTGGACGCCTTCAATACAATACCCCACTCGGGCATTACAGATAAGCTCACCAGCTTAAATATAAACCCCTATGTCACTAGATGGGTTTCAAACTGGCTCAAGGACAGAACCCACATGGTTAGAATTGCTGGAGCCATGTCAGACTCCAAACCAGTTACAAGTGGCGTCCCACAAGGCTCAGTCCTGGGACCTCTCTTGTTCGCTATATATTTCTCGGTGGTACAGGCCAACACGGAAGGACTGTGGCTGACCAAGTTCACAGATGACTGCAAACTGGGTGCCATAATCAACTCTCCAGCCGACACAAGCATCCTCCAAAAGGGCCTCATAGAAATTGATAACTGGTGCCAGAGCCATGGCCTCAAGCTAAATGCTAAAAAGTGTATAGTCATCCCCTTTGGCAAAAACAAAGTGCCCACAAATTACCACATAGGTGGTAATCCATTAAGTACAGAAGAAGTCATTAGGGACCTGGGGACCCAAGTTGATAGTAATCTCTCATTTGACAACCACTTGGCCAAAGTGGTTAGAAAAACATTTTATATAGCCCACCTAATCATCAAGGGATTCACATCTAGATCAGGGGAGGTCATCGTACCTCTTTACTCATCCCTCATCAGGCCCATAATTGAGTACAATGCCCGTTTTGGGATGTACCTTACCAGACACCTGCAGCAACTGGAAAGACCCCAAAAGTACCTCACCAAGAGGATCAAAGGGCTCAAACAGATGCCATATGCTGCCCGGTTAAAGAAACTCCAGCTCTACTCAGTGGCATACCGCCTGCTCAGAGGCGATCTGTGCCATAAAGCCATGTCCAACCCGGAATTAATGGACATGCTGCACCTCAGAAAATCCAAATCCCATCGAGACTTGAACCTTAGCACTGAAATAAATAGGACATGCTGGAGGGACAGATTCATAACAGAGGCTCTTCACTCTGGAATAAAATCCCAGTCCAGGTTAGGCAGAGTCCTCATTGACTCTCTTCAAGAGGAAACTTGATGAGTGGATGGGATATCAGATTTTTTACGGGTATCACTTCTGTGTCACTGTTAGACAGAGGCACAGTATACTAACCTCAAAAAAAGGCCAAAGCAAAATTCATTTAAAATGGGTGGCGAAAGCCAAACACACTCTGGCTAGGCTTATTAATGCCCTAGGGCAGATAGCCTAGTATGAACCTATGAACCTATGAACCTATAAACAGCTGATTGATATTATCCCAAATATTCAGTGGTCACCATTCTGGTCCCAATACCCGATTTTCCTCTCATAAGAGGAATATTAAAGGGAAGGGAAATAAGGAAATAAATAATCAGACAGGACTATACCAGTATGTGAATAAAGAATGTCAGCTAGAAACAGGTAAGTGACATGGGAAGTTGGAATTAGGGGATCATGAGAGTGACAGAAGACAAACAATGACAGAGAGAAGGGGAAACTTCGGATGCAGGTTGTGAGGCTCAGGAAAGAAATGAATACAACAGGTTGAAATGGGACTAATGGTGTGTGGGGGGTGATAGAAAGAATGCAAATAAGAAGGATGGGGTATGAGAAGATACTAAAGTGTCTCAACAGGAATCTTTTGGTCAGAATGATCCAATAAAAATAACTTAGAATGTCTCACTAGGAATTTCTTGGTCAGAATGATTCATGAAAAATAACTGGTGGCTAGGGGATTAGAGGTGTAATGCCAAACATAGGCTGGAGGTAAGAGAGAAGTTGCAGGAGAAAGAAATGAAAATGAAAGGTGATTTTTTGAACTGGTAAGACATGGGCCTTATGAGACTCCATTACATTATGGATTACTTTGTGAAATTAAGATAAAACAAACTTGTGGAGGATGACCGATATGATTCAGGCTCTAGTAATTTCACATTGGAATTAAGGAATCTGTCAATATAACGATTCTTTACTTTTGAAAGTAGAGATTATAAAGCTGAGGAAAGTGAGTTGGGCAAGGTCAGGACATGTTAAAGCTTCTTAGAGGTACTAGCAGCAACTTGTGGAAGCCTATGTAAACAATACTGGAATTAAGTGAATATTTCAAGGAATATTGCATAAGATGCTCTAGATGATAAATGAGAGAACCATGGGCTTTATGTTAGGAAATGAATGTACCCAATCTTGAAAGTGTGACTGCAAAAATATAATAAAGCAAGTGTGTTAAGAAAAATTCTGAGTACAGGAACTTGTTATTTCATGGAAATAAGAAAATGCAATATGAAACAGAGTACAAAATGAATAGAAGTGATGCCCAGTCCTAGCAACTGGTATAGCAATATGTCAGATGTAAATGTATTTCCAAAATAGGGCTTCAACATTGCAGTAAACTGAATCCTGTTACTTCCTTAATGAACTAAACAGAAATCCTTATTGTCTTATGTTTTGGTTGTTTAGATGTGACTTTGTTGTTTTTTTTTTCAGATTAGCCTGTAAATAGTACATTATACAAGATATCCATTGACTTTGCTATGTATTCTAGGTCAAGTTTGTAAAACAGTTTATTATAAAGGGAAATGCATTTCAGTTAATGATTTATTACTTATTATAAAGGGAAATACATATCAGTTAATGATTTATTACACACTTCTAGTCAGACCCCCCACCCCTCTGCACATATTAAGTTTCACTGTACAGATCCTGGAAGAGTGCTGCAAATGTTTTTGATTTCCAGAATGTTAACCTACACATTCAAGCTAAATTTCTTGAAAAGTGATTCAAAGATACACAGAGAATCCACCTATGAAGAGAAAAAACCTATTGAATCAAAATAATTTAAATCTTCTAAAAAAACTGCATTTTTTTATACACTTGCTTTTTCTGCAGAAAGATTAGTAAAGGGCACAACAAATGTTTTTGTTAGCACTTATGGTGAAAAAAGCTGGTCTCAGACCATTAGTTAATTGTAATTTGTGATGTTGCCTTAAAGAAAAAAGTTACATTGAATCACATTTTCATAAAGATAGGTTAAGATCCTACCTTTATATGCTTGTGTCCACTGTTACACTTAAATCTAATATTACCACACATCCAGCTATTTTATCTTTAGAAACCTTCTTTATTGAAAGTGCAAAATCTATAAGAATATTCTGAACCTACATGACAAATATATCAATAGTAAACCATTCCATTCCAATGCCATGTTTACTTGCACTTTAGCAACAGGTCTATATTATATTCTCGAAAGCCAACAATGTTGAATCTGACATTGTCGACATGAAAATATCGAACGCTCAGAATCTCAAGCATGTAAATGGAAATCTCTGTAAGGGGCTTGCCCCCCTGCTTAAACCCATAAGGGTACTTTTTTCTTTCTTTTTTTTTTCTTTTTATAAGGTCAATGTTTGAAGACATCGACCATATGGTGTCGACCATATGTTGTTCGATGTTTTTAAATGTCTATCTTATAATATAGACCCCTAACAACAATATTGCATACTATAAGTTATAATTCCTCAGAGACATTATAGTACATAGGGCAGACAAGAAGAACTTTTAAATTGTATATTATAGAGCATTGGACTAACATTATTACTTCAGAATGTTATTTCACATTTACAGAAAGTGTCCATAGATGTTAAAACTAAATTTAGTATACATCTATCATGGAAATATGAAATTATATCTCCATTATTAAAACAGGATAAAGATCCATCTCTTTGCTCTTCTTACACAACTGTGTTATTATTGAATGTTGATCACAACATTTTATGTCAATATTTGCCAATATATTAAAAACACATCACTTATATAGATAGATGAAGGCCAAATTGACTTTACATTAAATAGGGAAATAAAAGATAACACCAAAATAATAATTACTTTAAATGAATATGCTAATAACAAAAAAAATACAATTATCTATACTGAGCGTTCATTTCGATAAAGCATTTAATTTTGTAAACTGTTCTTATTTAACTAAAATATTATAAATATATAGGTTTTCAGGTAGTTTCATAACTCTTAGTAAACGTGTTCATCAAAACTCATTCTTATATGTCAAACTATGATCTTTTATTTTTCAGTCAATGAAAATAAGGAAGGACATGAAACATAATTGTTTTATATCTCCCTTATCATTTGCTTTGGCTACTGAGCCTCTTCCTTATTATTTGCTTTGGCTACTGAGCCTCTTCCTTATTATTTGCTTTGGCTGCTGAGCCCCTTATCAGTTACATAAAACTTAATGATATAGAAGGATTTAACATAGATGATTTATATACTTTCAAAGTTCAGTTATTTGCTGTTGGCATACTATTAACAATAAATATAAACTAATTCTTCACTAACACATATAAAAAGTTGTTTAAATTATTTTGGGCTGATGTCCTGTCTAAAGTTTAATCAGAACTAACACATTATTAAACAACAAAAAGTTAATTTACTTAGTGAAAACTAATATTGTATTTAAATGGGAGAGTAAGGAGATTGCATATTTATGGGTTACTACTGCATGTGATTGTAAAGAAATAAATTATAAAATAATGTAGATAATATTAAAACAACTAATACATGGAATAAGTTATTCGTTCTGTGTAAGATAGGTTAATTCTAATCAAAATAGTTATTTTCACCTTATCCTATACATTATATAAACAAGTTATTTGGTTTTATCTAAAGGACACATTAAACAATTGAATAACTATTGTTGAAATATTTATGGTATCCAAACAAACATAGAATAGTTTCAGGGTATCATATAAGAGAATAGAAGATGGTAAAATTCAATTTCATAACCTAAAAGTATATGCTACAACTTTAGTTATTAATACATGATCTTTAGGGTTAAATTCTGAATATTCATCCAATTTAAAAATATGCTTGAGACCATTTGGTCAAAATAAAAGAAAATATCACTATACAATATAGATTGATAGATACATAGGTAAGTAGTTAGATAGATAGATAGATAGATAGATAGATAGATAGATAGATAGAGAGATAGATACATCTTAAATAATGTATGAAGTGGCTGTTAAGGAATATTTATTTACAAACACTACTACTCCAAAAACTTGTACTTAAATAAACAGCATATTAAAACATGTTGAAATGTTACAAAAAATAACTGAGGTAAAAGTATTGTCCTTCATGTTATTGCTCATTGCATCTATTCCAGAATGTATAGATTGTTTGGATTTTCAAAAATGTTAAACTTAAAGAATAAGGATCTGATCTATTGGAATGAAATGTTAAGGGAAACTAAAGTACTTAATGCAGACTGTATAACAAATACATATGATTCAGATATGGAAATGGCCTTATTATTTAAGTATTAGATTTTGTTTTAATCTCTAAAATTAATTCAATGATCAATATAATCAGAAAAGATTACCCACGCAGACTTGATTTTCTAAGCAGTCTCAAATGCTAAGACAGGTATATCATACTTATCTAAAATAGAATAATTAATACGAATAAATTATGGGTTAAAGATATTTAGAGTGATTGTGCTCACTAAATGAGTCAACTTTAAATACAATAGATACAATGATTTAACATCCTCAAAAAATGATTTTGGAAATTATTATCTTTGAATGTTCTACATAAATAATTTGTCAACTCACATAGAATCAAAATCATACACAAAAAAGAAGGCACTAGTTCTTAGAGATGTAGCTACTTAATCAAACTCATTAGAGCTTGCTTTAGGAATGAAATGTTTTACATCCATTGGGAAAAGATTGATCTTTCCTGCAAGCACTGTTGTCTCATAAATTGATGTTAATTAAACTTCTGGTATTGATTAATGCTCAAATTTCTGGTTGTCCACCCAAGCCTCAATACCCAGTTCTATCCAGGAAAAAGACTACAAAGAATTAGAAATTAATTTATAGAGTTTATAGCTGCTGTGACAATTCTGTATAAAAATATCTACTATTAACAGGAAAACAAATGAGATAGCCACGGGATATAAATACAGAAAAAAAAAATTAGGCTTATTGGACAAATGCTAATCTCTGATCTGTGATTAAAGTGTAATATTTGGCTTTTTAATGAATCCTGCTGATGTATATAGTAGGAACTGATGTAGATACCTGTGAAATATGTGTTATTTTAATTTATTGTTTTCTTTTTCTTGCATATAAAATTGCAATAAAAATATAAAAAAAGGAATGACTTGTCTAACACTGGAATTGCCACTTGTATTTTGCATCATTAGTCCAGAATGGAGGATGTATGTCTGAGTATCATGGCAGCTCTTCAGATGCACATAAAGGTTAATGTGGTCAGTTTTACTGACACTAAACATTTGGTTGACTTCTAAACTTAATATATCACCAGTAAAGGTATAAATTTTGATCTTACATCACCTGTTTTAATGCAATTTACATATAGCACAAGTTTAATAGCAAAGTAGTACTGATACATTTATCTGTGTATTAGTTACTTATATATATGCATTTATTTTGTTATTATTTAGGTGTTTATTTAGTTATACTTATAATTGTTTCTGTGACTCTGTTGGTTAAGTGTTTCAACTGACTGAATAAATTATTTCTGAAACTTGTTTTTTCTGCACAGTCTGTGTACTCCCTTTAAGAAAGCATATGCATCATTTTTGTGTTTGTTTTTAAAAGTTAGAAACTAAGTTTTGACTCTATTGCCAGCATACCAACAAAAACAAAGGGTAAGACCAAGAACAAGTTGACGGCTTGAAAACAATTAAACAATTAAAACCTAAATTAGGAGCTAATTAAAGCCTTTCATTTTGTTAAAGGCTCTGCTTACTAAAAAATGTGTTTTAAAACTCAGATGTGCTTGTGAATGAAAGACACAAAATTAGGCATTCATTCAAGCTTTGACTATGTAATATTAGCAAAGCAAATGGCTTTGCATTTAGTACAGCGTTAAACATTATGTAAATATAAATATTAACATGTAGTTTTTTTACTTTTTCTATTGTGCAATATGAAATACACTGTTGTTTAGAAGTGTTTTAATGGTATATAATGAGTTGTGTTATACATCTGAGTTTTAAAACACATTTTTTAGTAAGCAGAGCCTTTAATAATTTAGGTTTTAATTGTTTAATTGTTTTTTGATTGTTTCATTTCATCACAAGCAGCTATTTAAGCTGATGGTTTGTAAATGTGTATGAACTTGAAAATAGGAAACATCATCCAGAAAAGCTTTGTGGCACGTTTTTTTGTGGTCTGTTTTTACATTAAATATTAACTGGTGAAGTTATTCAATTTCTATTGCCAGCATGCTTTTCTTTTTTAGTAACTACAGCTGTTTTGGAACTAGGTATTTACATCATCAGTATGCAATACCACATTTCTGTTGCTCTGAGATTTAGTGAGTTGCATTTACGTATAAAGAAAAAAAAACAATAGTTCAGGGAGAAATCAGCATCTTATTGTTTCATGTCAGCACAAAACTGACAAAAATGCTATTAAATAAAATACCTGAACAAATGTTTCAGAATAGATGAATAGAAAATATTCTGCTTCAGCCTCCCTAAGCTTAATAATAATTGTATTATAAGTTAGGAGAAGCTGTTGTCTTCCTTAACTATCTGCTTTATTAAAAAGGTTTATTCATATTTTCACTCATGCTGCAAAGACAAGATGATATATATATATATATATATATATATATATATATATATATATGTATTTTTTTTGTCTATAACTGATACCCAAGATACAGAGCACTGAGGAAAGATAGCAGTCCTTTGTTACCATAACACTGCTTATTTATGCATACCTACACACAGACTCTAGTAACATTAACAACCATCCACATTTTGACATTATATTGCACCGTGTTATCCAGCATTTTTCCTGGAATGTGGTTGTCTTGGTGTAGATGAACTCAGGAGGAAAAGAAGGAGGAGGACAAAGTACAGGGTGGGAGAGAATGATCTGGAAGTTTACACAAACGGTGTCACCCTTTAATTACACTGGACTCTATTTCCATTGTTGTGACTAGTAGGAGGCAAATATCATAGAATGAAGGACATGTTTAATGGCGGTAACAGTGGCAAGATTTTGGTGTACAGAAAAAAGACTGTGCCCCTCAATGCAGCTGCTGACAGCTATACATAACAACCAAATCCCAGGAATTGGGTCTTGCACAGAGGAGTGATTATACTAATTGTGAAGAAGAAGACTTAGACACAGTCCCTCTGAAGTGTGTGTACAGTTCCATAAATCATTGCTATATTATAATCACAAGAGCAAACACAGACTTGAGCCGGAACATGCTAGCAATAACGTAAAGTGTTGTTTGCTTTTACATGCGTGTCTCTTGCATTTGATGTTTTGTGAGGTAACTGTTGTAATATTTAGCAGGATATATAAAATATGGAACTTTAACTGTATGTTTTGTAGTGGACTGCCCAGCCTAGCTACCATGCTTGTAACTAGGATTAAAGTTTGTAACCCAAGCTGTACAAATGAACTTGGGAGGGCATGAATAATTTTATCTATTCAGGAACTTTGTCTCCTACCTTCATGAGTTTTTTGTCCCTTGTGCCTTACACCTATCAAACCATTGTCTTTCTATCTGCCACAGTACAGTACACCAAAGCAAATTTATATATCACATCACTTCATGAGAAGTTCTCTTTCCAAAGGATGTGAGCTTTATAGTAACCTTCACTTGGACACCTGGATGTCAGATTCAAGAGCATCCAGGAGACTGTTGTTGTTCAGGAAGCCATGAAGTATCCTTGTTGGCTCACACACACACACCACACGCACGCATGCACATACATGCATACGCGCACACGCACACACGCACACACACGCACACACACACACACACACACACACACACACACACACACACACACACACACACACACACACACACACACACACACACACACACACACCTTCCTTTCATTTCATTGGATACCACCATGATCCTAGCAGCCTTAAGATGTGGCTTCACTGACCCAGACTGAGACTGTCTAATGATGGACTCTTAAGCATCTTCAAGCTTCCTGGCTAGAATACTACTTGGAAGCACCTTGCAAATCCAAAGTGTATCTTCTATAGGTGAGTTGAGGGATTTTTGTAGATCACAACTCTATCCCTTATGGCTGGTATGCACTCATATCACAAGAAGGGTCTACCAAGTAGCTGAATCTCCTCACACCTCCCCTATAATATACTTCCTCATTTCCATAGCCTGGCCAGTCAGCTCATCAAATTCCCCAACAGAAATCATTCCTCCTCCATTGTCTACCTGGTGTCCTACAAAAAACAACATACTAAGCCTGACCTACTCTCCTCCATGCCTACCTATCTTTAGGAGGCTAAAAACAACATCTCAGCTACCTCCACAATGACACTTGCTCCCATTTCTTTTCCTTGGGAGCTGTGCACTCTATTCTTACTCTACTGCCTTCTTCATTAAGTTTTCTATAATACCACTAACTGCCATTACCTACTGTCTTGCCTTACACACTTACCCATGGTAACACATTTCTAACCATGGCATACCATAACCTGATATCTTTCCTATCCTTTTTATCCTGGCACACATCATGTAATACCACTCCCCAATACAGGAACATATTATTACTGAGAATCCATGTCTCATACCCCCACACACATACCACTACCCAATACAGGAATATATTACCACTGAGAATCCATGTCTCATACTGCCCCCACACATACCACAACCTATGACTACCCAATTCAGGAATATATTATTACTGAGAATTCATGTCTCATACCCCCACACACATACCACTACCCAATACAGGAATATATTATCTCTGAGAATACATGTCTCATACTGCCCCCCACACATACCACTACCTATGACTACCCAATACAGGAATATATTATCACTGAGAACCAATGTCATATACCCCCCCCCCCCCACAGACACATACCAATACCCAATGCAGGAAAATACACACACACACACACACACACACACACACACACACACACACACACACACACACACACACACACACACACACACACACACACACACACACACACACACACACACACACACACACACACACACACACACACACACATACACCACTACCTATAACTACCCAGTACAGGAATATATTATCACTGACAATCAATGTCTCATACCCATACCTCTCTCAACTGTCCAGATTTTCACAGAATGTCCAGATTTTTGCCTCATATATTTGGTCTTCTCTCCATAAAATTTGTAGCTTTCTGGAAAATCACTGGGATGATCTGTGGATTGAAGTCACTAAATAATGACATACGTTTGAGTTTCAGACTTCAAATCCTTCAGAAAATGTATTTTAAAACAAACCCTGTTACTCTCGCAACTTTCTAAGTTTAAAAGAGAAATATTTAAAATCTGTCCCTATTTTTGGGCCTTTGTTCCCTCATTTTGCTGGGCTTTGTCCAGATTTCTTGCACTAAGAGGTTGAGAGGTATGTTCATACCCAACACACACACACATACCCTCCCCAATACAGGAATATGTTATCACTGAGAATCCATGTTTCATAACCCCCACACAGACATACAGCTACCTACCACTACCCAAACAGAAACCCATTATTAGAGAATCCACTGCTTCATACCACATCACAGCCCCTACTCATACACACAGACACACACACACACACACACACACACACACACACACACACACACACACACTAACAAATCACTACTTACCACCCAGTAAAGAAACTCATTATTACCTAGAATCTACACTCCCATCAAAATTTCACCCACATCTTCATCCCCCATAGCCTTCACAATGTACAAACACAAGTCTTTAACATCAAAAAATTATTTAACTAAATAAATAGAACTCAAGTTACATATTCTGAAAAAAAAAAAAAAACAGTAGAATCCAGCCAAGTCTCCCTGATAACAACCATGGCATCTAACCAGTCTTCTAATGTAGGATGAGACTCACCCTAATCTAGGGTCAACTAATAACAGAAAACAGAATGCTCCTATCACACCAGAGCAAAAGTAACAGAAAACAGAATGCTCCTATCACTCCAGTGCAAAAGTAACAGAAAACAGAATGCTCCTATCACTCCAGTGCAAAAGTAACAGAAAACAGAATGCTCCTATCACTCCAGTGCAAAAGTAACAGAAAACAGAATGCACCTATGTCTCCAGTGCAAAAGTAACAGAAAACAGAATGCTCCTATCACTCCAGTGCAAAAGTAACAGAAAACAGAATGCTCCTATCACTCCAGTGCAAAAGTAACAGAAAACAGAATGCTCCTATCACTCCAGTGCAAAAGTAACAGAAAACAGAATGCTCCTATCACTCCAGTACAAAAGTAACAGAAAACAGAATGCTCCTATCACTCCAGTGCAAAAGTAACAGAAAACAGAATGCTCCTATCACTCCAGTGCAAAAGTAACAGAAAACAGAATGCTCCTATCACTCCAGTGCAAAAGTAACAGAAAACAGAATGCTCCTATCACTCCAGTGCAAAAGTAATAGAAAACAGAATGCTCCTATCACTCCAGTGCAAAAGTAACAGAAAACAGAATGCTCCTATCACTCCAGTGCAAATGTAACAGAAAACAGAATGCTCCTATCACTCCAGTGCAAAAGTAACAGAAAACAGAATGCTCCTATCACTCCAGTGCAAAAGTAACAGAAAACAGAATGCTCCTATCACTCCAGTGCAAAAGTAACAGAAAACAGAATGCTCCTATCACTCCAGTGCAAATATAACAGAAAACAGAATGCTCCTATCACTCCAGTGCAAAACTAACAGAAAACAGAATGCTCCTGTCAATCCAGTGCAAAAGTAACAGAAAACAGAATGCTCCTAACACTCCATTGCAAAAGTAACAGAAAACAGAATGCACCTATCACTCCAGTACAAAAGTAACAGAAAACAGAATGCTCCTATCACTCCAGTGCAAAAGTAACAGAAAACAGAATGCTCCTATCACTCCAGTGCAAAAGTAACAGAAAACAGAATTCTCCTATCACTCCAGTGCAAAAGTAACAGAAACAGAATTCTCCTATCACTCCAGTGCAAAAGTACAAAAACCCTTCTCAATGGATTACCCACCCTATGACTCAAAACATTTCACTGAAGGACAAGTAACATGTAAAAACAAGTGACTTTCATGCCTCGGTTAAGACATATAATCCTAATATACTAATCATTGTTGAAAAATGGCTTAAACTAGCCATGAAGGATGAGGAAGTCATCCCTACAGGTTATATTATAATTACAAATGATTATTTAACTAAACATGGAATAGGAGTAGCCATCCTGCACCAAAACAACCTACAACTTACAATATAACAAGATACAATCTGACCATTTTTGCTAAATGTGAAATGTTAATTACTTTCATCAGACTAAATAATAATAAGCAACAATAATTCCCGCCAGGGTGTGTGTTATTGTAAAATAACACCAATCCAGGGATGTTCTGAGTCCTGACACCACACCCCTGGAAGGGTCTTATTTACACAACACCCACCATGGAGGACAGTATTGCGATTAGAGAAAGGGCAATTTGTTAAATTGTTTTCATTTATCTGTTTGTTTTTAATTAGAGTACATATGTAAATTTAAACCCAGCCACTGGGGAAGCACAAGTCAGTGCATTTCTTTGTGCCAGTCCCAAGCCCGGATAAATGAGAATGGTTGCGTCAGGAAGGGCATCCAGCGTAAAACTTCACCAAATACTTCATGTGGACACCAGTAAATATTTCCATACCAGGTCGGTTGAGGCCCGTGTTAACAATGACCACCACCAGTACTGTTAGCCAACAGGGTGCTGGCAGAAATTGGGCTACTGTTGGCCGAAGGAGGAGAAGAGGCAGAAGGCATGGCTGAAGGCAGGAAGAGAGGAGAAAGGCAAGGACTGTGGTAGTGAGGGTCGGAACTTTGAATGTTGGCAGTATGACTGGTATTGGGAGAGAGCTAGCTGATATGATGGACAGAAGGAAGGTTGGTATATTATGTGTGCAAGAGACCAGATGGAAGGGGAGTAAGGCTAGGTGTATTGGAGGTGGGTTCAAATTGTTTTATCATGGTGTGGATGGGAGGAGAAATGGCGTAGGAGTTATCCTGAAGGAACAGTATGCTAGGAGTGTTTTGGAGGTGAAAAGAGTGTCAGATAGAGTGATGTTTATGAAGCTGGAAATTGATGGTGTAATGATGAATGTTGTTAGTGCATATGCTCCACAAGTTGGGTGTGTGATGGATGAGAAAGAAACATTTTGGAGTGAGTTGGATGAAGTGGTGATGACTGTACCTAAGGGTGATTGGAGCAGATTTCAATGGGCATGTTGGTAAAGGGAACAGAGGAGATGAGGAAGTGATGGGTAGGTATGGTGTTAGAGGAATGCAGAAAGTCACATGGTAGTGGATTTTGCGAAAAGGATGGGCATGGCTGTGGTGAATACATATTTTAAGAAGAGGGAGGAGCATAGGGTGACATACAAGAGTGGAAGAAGATGCACACAGGTGGATTATATCTTATGTAGGAGGGCCAGTTTGAAGGAGATTGGAGACTGTAAAGTGGTGACCGGGGAAAGTGCAGTTAGGCAGCATAGGATGGTGGTTTGTAGGATGACATTGGTGATCAAGAAGAGGAGGAGGAGTGTGAGGGCAGCACCAAGGACCAAATGGTGGAAATTGAAAAAGGGTAATTTTATTTATTTATATATTTATTTATTGACATTTGTTAACCGGGTTAGTCCAACTGAGATATTGTCCCATTTTCAGTGGCGACCCGAGGAGAAAAGCTCCAGATAGTACAATAAATCATTACAGTAGTAAACAAGCACAGCAAACAATAGAAACAAACACTAGCAACAGTTAAACAACAGCACTTTTTTTTTTTTTCAGAAAAATACTATGTAACTGTACTAGTGAGGGAGAGTGCAGAGTGTGAGTAGGATCAAATGAGAGTGATTCCAATGTGGAGGAAGTTCAGGGATGAGTTAAGACAGGCATTGGGTGGCAATGAAGAGTTACCAAATAGCTGGGTAACTACAGCAGAGCTAGTATGGGAGATGGCTAGAAAGGTGTTTGGTATGACATCTGGACAGAGGAAGGATGACAAGGAGATGTGGTGGAATGAGGAAGTACATGAGAGTATACACAGAAAGAGGTTGGCAAAGGAGAAGTGGGATTGTCAGAGAGATGAAGAAAGTAGACAGGAGTATAAGGAGATGAGGTGCATCGCAAAGAGAGAGGTGGCGAAGGCTAAGGATAAGGCATATGAAGAGTTGTATGAAAGGTTGGACACTAAGGAGGGAGAAAAGGACCTGTACCGATTGGCTAGACAGAGGGACCAAGCTAGTAAAGATGTGCAGCAGGTAAGGGTGATAAAGGATAATGAGGGAAACATACTCACAAGCAGGAAGAGTGTGTTGAACAGATGGAAAGAGTACTTTGAGGGGTTGATGAATGAAGAGAATGAGAGGGAGAGAAGGTTGGATGATGTGCGGATAGTGAATCATGAAGTGCAATGGATTAGCAAGGAGGAACTAAGGATAGCTATGAAAAGGATGAAGAATGGAAAGGCTGTTGGCCCAGATGACATACCTCTGGAAGCATGGAGGTGTTTAGTTGAAATGGCAGGGGAGTTTTTAACCAAATTGTTTAATGAAATCTTGGAAAATGACAGAATGCCTGAGGAATGGAGAATAAGTGTTTTGGTAAAGATTTTTAAGGATAAGGGTGATGTGCAGAGCTGTAGTAACTACAGAGGGATTAAATTGATCAGTCACAGCATGAAGTTATGTGAAAGAGTAGTGGAAGCTAGGTTAAGAAGGGACGTGATGTTTAGTGATCAGCAGTATGGTGTCATGCCAGGAAAGAGCACTACAGATGCTGTGTTTGCTCTGAGAGTGCTGATGGAGAAGTACAGAGAAGGTCAGAAGGAGTTGCATTGTGTTTTTGTAGACTTAGAGAAAGCATATGACAGGGTGCCTAGAGAGGAGTTGTGGTATTGTATGAGGAAGTCGGGAGTGTCAGAGAAGTATGTACGAGGGTAGTATGACAGTGGTGAGGTCTGCGGTGGGAATGATGGATGCGTTTAAGGTGGAGATGGGATTACATCAAGTATCAGCTCTGAGCCCTTTCTTATTTGCAATGGTGATGGACAGGCTGACAGACAATTCAGACAGGAGTCCCCGTGGACTATGATGTTTGCAGATGACATTGTGATCTGTAGTGAGAGTAGGGAACAGGTGGAGATGACCCTGGAGAGATGGAGATATGCTCTAGAGAGAAGAGGAATGAAGGTCAGCAGGACTAAGAGGAATATATGTGTGTGAATGAGAGGGAGGATAGAGGAATGGTGAGGATGCAAGGAGTAGAGGTGCCGAAGGTGGATGAGTTTAAATACTTTGGATCAATAGTTGAGAGTAATGGTGAGTGTGGAAGAGAGGTGAAGAAGAGAGTACAGGCAGGATGGAGTGGGTGGAGAAGAGTATCAGGGGTGACTTGTGACAGATGAGTACCAGTAAGAGTGAAAGGGAAGGTCTATAAGAGGGTAGTGAGACCAGCTATGTTATTCGGGTTGGAGACAGTGGCAGTGACAAAAAGGCAGGAGTTTGAGCTGGATGTGGCAGAGTTAAAGATGTTAAGATTTGCACTGGGTGTGACGAGGGTGGACAGGATTAGGAATAAGTATATTAGAGGGTCAGCACAGTTTAGAAGGTTTGGAGACAAAGCCAGAGAGGCAAGATTACATTGGTTTGGACATGTGCTGAGGAGGGATGCTGAGTATATTGGGAAAAAGATGCTAAGGATGAAGCTACCAGGTAACAGGAAAAGAGGAAGGCCTAAGATAAAGTTTATGGATGTGGTGAGAGAGGACATGCAGGTGGTTGGTGTGACAGAGCAAGATGCAGAGGACAGGAAGAAATGGAAACAGATTATCCACTGTGGCAACCCCTAATGGGAACAGCTGAAAGATGATGATGATGATGATGTAAATTTAATATTTTGATGAAATATTATTCCTCCACCTAATGTTCCAAACTTGCTATAGTATATGTAACTGATGTTGGAGGAAGTACATCCAATATCTATATAAGTTTGGTAAGTATTTAACATCTACACACTCTTTCTTTCTCTCTCTCACACAGACTTACACACACACATCCGAACACACCCACACACACACACACACACACACACACACACACACACACACACACACACACACACACACACACACACACACACACACACACACTTCAGCCATAAGAAGTTTCACACCTGAGCCATACCTGTCAGCTGTCCAGATTTTTTGCCTCATTTTTTTATTTTCTTATTTTTTTGGTCTGTTCCTCATAAAGTTTGTGGTTTTCTGGCAAATTATTAGGAGCTGAGGTCACTAAATAATGAGTTACATTTGAGTTTCAGACTTTGATATCCTTCAGAAAATACGTGTCAGCATAAATCCTGTTATTATAACAACTTTGGTCAATACTTTCCCTCAAACAGAAATAATGTCTTCATATAATTAAACATCTTATCAAGTTTCACCACTAATACAATATAGGAAACAACAGTGGGTGAACTCAACACTGAATGGCCCACCCCCTCCACAGACGACCCCAGTATCAACCTCTTTGGATTAACACAATTAACATCCCCACCAGATATGACAGCTCTTCACACAAACACAGCACCCTTAACTATGTATTCTCAATAAACCTTAGAAAACATTACACAAACTACAATTCTTCCAGAGACCCAAAGTAACTAACATCCTACTTACTCATGTCAGTCACCATTGCAAAACCCCTAGAACTATACAATATAATAGTGTAATAAATATCACTAAATTTAACCAAAACACTTGCATTCACCCTTTAAGGTTGTCTGACTGAATACTATTAAAATCTCATTCTGCAGCTGAGGCAGTAGAGGAGTTCAGTGCTACATTTCTTAACATCATAAATTGTCACCCCACCCAGTCCCACCCCCCCCCTCCTTGTGGTAGAAAAAATGGAAATACAAATTGTTCTGAGACTCATTAGGTTTATTAACTAACCAGTTAATGCAAGAAGAATAAGGCCTGGAACACATGGAACAAAAGTAGAACCTCCACTAACCTACAAGAAACCAAACTAAATCAAAGATCCTCCTTGATAATAATAACCATTGCACAAACTTACAAGAAAAGCCCCTCAATAAACCAACGGAATTATACAGAACTATAAACAGGCTGACATGGGTTCACATACAGTTTTACAAAAGAAGACAAAGTATTACAAAGATTTTTCTTTTTCATGCATTTTACATCTATGGTTTCTTTAACAGTTATTCACTTTAGCATTACTTAGAATGCTTAAGTCCTCCCTTCCCTGAAATTTCACTCCTTCTCCTCCTCTTGAACATTCTGCATGTACCGTTCACAGGTCTATATTAGAAGACCAAAAGTTTAAAATCGCGAATGCTCTAAAGAGCAAAAATGTTGGACCTCAAAACCTCGCTAAATATATATTCCAACTCTGAGTTCGCACTACAGTGAAGAAAGGGCAAATATTCTGATCTTCACTGTACTGCAATCTCAGAAAAAGCACTTCCCTGTTTGGCATTTTCACTCTTTAGAGCATTCACGATTTTAAACTTTCAGTCTTCTAATATAGACCCCCCCGTTCCCACAGATTCCATTTATTTCTATGTATTTTGCTCCTTCCAATATTCCACTTCCATTTCTTAAAGACATAGGTGCCAAACCAGGAATGAGTTTTCCATTGTCCAAGTTACATTTGAATTAATTTAGGTAGGAACTCTGCTTCACATAGATGGGGGGGTCCCTTCCAGAGAAGGGGTAGTCACTGAGATACACACCTATCTCTCCAGCAGGTCCTATTTATATCACAGGCAAGGTTTAAGTCTTTGGAGTGGGTAATTCTGGCTTTGCTTGTTTTGCAGATATGCAGGAGGTCCAACAGAGTTGTGTCTGACAATGTCTTGTATACCAGGCATAGATCACTCCTCAACAGCCTGTAGGAGACAGACTAGGGGAATAGGGCTTGAAGTGGTCTGCACAGGACATGTTACTTACACCTTGTATTTTTTTAGTGAGGAACCTCTGCGGATGTTCCACCTGTTGGATATGCCTTGTTAGGTACATACCAAAGTGGGCATTGTACTCAGTGATAGGTCTGATGAATGCTGAATACAGTGGAACAATGACTTCCTTGGACCTAGATACCCTACCTTTGATTATAAGTTGCACAACACAGAATCATTTCCTCACTACTGTAGACACGTGATGGTCAAAGGCTAGGTTACTGTCTGTGTGTGTCTCTAAGTCCCTAACTACTGCGACAACTCTTAAGGATGTGTTGTCAATATGATAGTTACCAAGGGTGGATGACTTCCCAAAAGATGCTATTATGCATTTCTTGGCATTTAGTTTTAGATCATGGCTCTGACAACACTTGTTTGTCTGTGTCAGCCCTTCTTGGAGAACATTTGTGCCAGTGGGAGATTCATTGAGAGCTCCTAATTTGCAATCATCTACAAATTTAGTCAGGCAGAGGCCATTGACATTGGCCTCGACTTCAGAGAAGTAAACACCAAAAAGGACAGGACCGATCTCTGAGGGACTCCACTTGTGAATGGCCTATTTGTAGAGGTGGACTCCTCAGTTCTAACTTTCTGGGTCCTGTCTTTGAGCCAGCTGGCTATCCACTGGATGAAATAAGGGTTTGTATCTAACCTCTTGAGTTTGTTAACTATGCCCAAGTGGGGTATTGTGTAGGGCCTCATTCTATCTAGGCAATACAGTTTATGCCTCGTATATACTAACGTAATAGTCATTTCTTAAGTTACAGTAGTGTTTTCTTCCAGTGGAGCCTTTATCTCTGGGCCCCAGCTAAAAAAGGATACTTTGTCAAGATGGATTTTCCAAATTTAAAAAATAAAGATATAAATAAAGAAATACCTGCCCAATAATGGTTTGGTAGAGCCAAGCATGTCTTTATTCCATATTACTGCTAATCATCATATGTGTCTGCTTATGCAGCAGACCAAACTACCCCCGTTGCCCTGGGATGAGTAAACTGGCAACAACCACTCATTCACATTCTGTCCTCAATGGTTCCTCCATATCACTAGCCACTACTGGAACTCGGGTCTTAGACAGGGATTTATCCCTCTATGTCACAGAACAAGCACAAAAATAAGTAAATAAACAAAATAAAAAAAATGATAACTAGTTATTTATCCCTTTTACACAGAACAAAGTTTGTGTACTCTTTCCTGGGTGTGAGTGTGCTACACCACTCATAAATGAAGAAAACTACTGCTCACCAAGTGTTAGTTGTTCTTTTGATTGCTCACTTCCTTTATGTATTCTTTTAGTGAAAACTGTAAGAAAAAGCATCAGCCCCAGTGGAACTTTTGTAACATTTCGGGTCAGTCAGTTGCTAACACAGCCGGTCTAAGACAGGTAATACATACCATGATTGCAGGCGTATGATGACATTCATAGTCTGCTCTGCTAACTGCTTATCCTGTGCATGGGCTCCCATTCAACATTCAACATGCTATCAGAGGCTATCAGTTCTAAAACACAATCATAGTGTGTTTGCCACTCAGTGTGATAAGCAGTAAATGCACTGGTACATCATCACTGAGTGCTGCATCATATGATATAGTAGTGTCGATTACACTGACAACCTACAGCTAGTGACCACAAGAGGGCAGATGTGCACCCTGCAAGTAGACAAGGCTACATGCACTGGTACAGGGAGCTCCAGTTGTTCTGGGGGTGATTTTGCACTGCTGATGCAATAATCTACAGATTGTGCAGATTTATCAGGGGTAATGAGAAGAACTGTAGCTTCTGCTGATAAACTTTTTGAAGCAGTTTTCGGATTCATGTGGCGGTGCTCTGTATGTTTTTCACTCAGTTGCCAGTACGACCGTTGCTAATGAATGATGGAGGTGCAAATGGATTCTTTGCGGAGGGCATGCTGAATGTATAGCTTTGGGCAGAATTTGATTATCAAATAAAACATCTGATGTATACCCAGACAAACTGTAGCATTTTGGGGGGTATCTGTACATGACAGTAACTCATCTACAGGCATTTAATCAATGTTAAATAACTGCCAATAGGGAAGGAGTGTAGGTATGTGAGTGAAACAATTTGAATAGATTGCAATGGGAAAAATATCTTTCACTTGATCCTAGACATAAATTGGAGTTAAGTTGTGTGCATTTATGAAACCAGGTGCCTTACTGCAACTTTAGCAAAGTTAAATTATCTTTTTGCACATGGAGAAATACAGTAGTTCATTTTGGTGAAACAGTATGAATACATTCTTATGATAAGAATACATTTTATTTCATTAAAAACTCGGATAGTTGTTGCTGCTTCATCAGAAACTGGTCATTTCTTATTTTTGGGAGGGTTACGTCTGTATGTGAAAGCAAAACAATCAGTGTCACTTGATTAGCATGGATGATAATCAGGTGTGATGTTCATGCTCTCTCCATGCTTTTCCATCTACCCCACAATTTTACCACACCCAGCTGCTGTCTGCAACATTTATGTTTCCCCTTATAGGCAGCCATGCCTATAAAAAGAAACAAAGGTTTCATAGTTCCTAAATTTATGTACATATGGTTTGAAAGACGGGGATGGGTAAGGCCAAAAAATCACCAAATAGGATTGGTTATTTTAAGCACAAAAAGGGAAATTGGATAGGCTTAAAATGGCCCCCAAAGGCATCTTGTCTAGTTCTTAAAATGCCCCCCAAAGGCATCTAGTCTAGTTCTTAAAATGGCCCCCAAAGGCATCTAGTCTAGTTCTTAAAATGGCTCCCAAAGGCATCTAGCCTAGTTCTTACCTATAAACCAACAAGACTGCAATCATGCTTACAGCATCACAACTGTTAGGGAATCGTTTGAGTTGGGGGTAAGAACAAATAAATGAGGTGCAGTTGTCACTGGTATGAGTTGATAATGGCAGTATCAAGTATACCTCCAGCATTTGCTGTTCCTCTGTAAGAGTGAGTACTGTTATCCTCAACAAAGTCCATTTAACCCAACACAAGATGTGAAAACCGCTGTGCTGAAAAAGGTCTTCATTTTCCCAGTTCTTAAGTTACAGACACTGTGCTGTCTGTGTTCACTCAGGTCCATGTCTATATGTTTCCCAGCAGAGGGGCAGCTTGTGTATTACTTTGTGGGATTCTTGGGGAGGGGTACTTGTAAATACATTTGTACAAGCCCCCTTGCTTCCAAAAAACAAGTAGCACAGTTATTCTTGGCTTTAATACAAATGGTGTAAGAACATTTTCTTTTGATATTTTTTAGTCAGTATTAGCATGTAGGCTGGCACAGTAACTATACCATATAAAGACCAAATGGAAACCTGATAAGGGAGGTTGTATTAATGAATATGGAGGATTATTTTAACAAAATGTCTCAATTCTTATGTGATGACAATTTTTATGAAGAAGTTTCACTTAACATGATTAATATTGTACATTCTAAAATTGATTGGTTATTGCAGGATATGCTGGATCAAGAACAAATTGATTTTGCTACATGGTCCTTTTTAAATGTTAAATTTCCTTTCATACCCTCTATATTTGGCGGTGGTACGACGGTAGCATTGTTACCTCACAGCAAGAGGTTCTCCCATGGGCGTGCCTTCGTTGAAGGTTGGGCGTTGAGCTGGCACCTCGGCATTTCATAAAAATCTACTGCCAATCATTAACAGACCAGAGTTCCACTGTGGCAACCCCTTACTGGGAAAAGCAGAAAGACAAACAACAACAAACCCTCTATATTTGGCTTACCTTAAACCCACAAAGATTTGAGAGATCCACTTCTTAGGCCAATTGTGAATGCCTCCAAATCAAAAACACACTCATTGGCTAGGTATGTGGATTGTAAACTGAAAAATGTTATGAAACAGTATCAACACATTTGTAGGGATTCTTGGGACTTTTTAAGTAAGGTAGCCAATGTCTTATATGATGAGAAGTTGATTTTTTGTACAATTGATGTTGTAAACTTGTTCAACATTATTCCTCATGACATTGGCTTAGCTTGGTTTCATGAGATTCTGGTAGAGTTGGGTACATTGTCAAACAATGGCATTAACACCTTGGATATACTGATGGAGCTTGTTTTAAAAAAACAATTTTGTGTATATAGAGGGGCATTACTTTTTGTGGAAACAAGGTGTTGCTATGGGAGCAGCATGTGCCCCCATTTTTGCAAATATGGTAATGCTATTCTGGGGAAGGAAATTTGTTCTTGATTTTTTTGGCCCTTCTCCACATTGGTCTTTATATTTGAGGTTTTTGGATGATGTCATCATATTTTGGAAAGAACCTGAGGACCAGCTGTGTAGGTTCATTGAATACTTGAACCAAACCACCCCCTTTTCTTACTTTTACTGCTAATTGGAGTAAAACTGACATCAACTATTTGGATGTTCATCTTTCCAAGGATACAGTTAATAAAAGGTTTGTTAGTAAGATATACAGGAAACACACTTTTTCTAATGGGTACCTGCATTTTGATAGTTGTCACCCTGTACATCAGAAGAAAGGCATTGTTAAGGCACAATTTGTATGGCTTACTAGAATGACTTCTGTTGATGCAATTTATGTAAGGGGAACCAAAGTTCTTACTGATATGTTTTTATCTAGGGGTTATCCCAGGACTTTGGGTGAAGCTATTTGTTCTGAAGTTACAGTGAAGAGAAGGTCTGGTTTCTACCCTTCCCTTCTTTCAGGTTCAGTTGAAGTGACAAATATTCCTGTCTTGGAGACTGTTTCTGACTCTAACACTGATTATAACATTTCCTTATTAGTACTTATACCCCTAAATGTGCCCAAATATACAAAATTTTGAACACATATTGGCACACATAGTGTTCATGATGAATTTAAGGAAATTAATAATAAAGGCATTAGAATGGTGTATCGGAGAGGTAGATGTTTTAAAGAAATATTGGAAAATGTTGTGGATTTAGAAAAGATGGCTTCTACAAGAAAGAAGGTGTAATTACTGTAAATACCTCATTGAATTGGATAGGGTGTATGTAAATGGGGCCTGTATTTGAGTCTCCTTTTATTGTAATTGCAACACTGAGGGCATAGTGTATCTTGCCCTTTGTAAATTTTGTAGTTGTTTTTACATTGGGATGACACAAAGAAAACTGAAAGAACGTATATACGAGCACACTTTAAATATCAGGAAGAGAAACCATAAGAATGCTTTATCCAAACATATTGGTGAGAATCCTGGTCATGAGTTTGGATTTGTTGGTATTGACCATTTGGTTAGAAATGTGAGGGGGGGGGGGGATCTTGGAAAGACTTTTTAGAACTTCAAGAACTTAGATGGCAATTAAAATTAAGTGCTTGTGTTTATCCTGGACTGAATGAATGTGTTCTATTAGCAGTGTTTTAAAACATCGCTCTTATTATGTGTAAATGTTTAAACTGCAGGTGAACACTTTTATTAATAATATTTATTAACATTTATTGCATTTATCAACTGGGGTGGCCATGGTGGTGCAGCGGTTAGCGTTGTCACCTCACAGCAAGAGGTTCTCCGGTTCAATTCTCGGCTGGGGTGCCTTCTGTGCGGAGTCTGCATGTCCTCCCTGTGGTCGCGTGGGTTTCCTCCGGGTGTTCCGGTTTCCTCCCACATCCCAAAGACATGCAGTAGGTGGATTGTACACTCTAAATTGGCCCTAGATGTGAGTGTGTGCATGTGTGTGCCTTCTGTGGAAGGTTGGGCGCTGGGCTGGCAACTCGACACCGAAAAACTCCACTGCCAATCATGAGCTGACAGATGATCCACTAAGGCGACCCCTAACCGGGAAAAGAAGAAGAATTGCATTTATCAACTGTTTTATTCATACATTGTTTTATGCAATGCTTTTATATGCATTTTATTTTTGTATTTTATATATATATATATATATATATATATATATATATATATTTTTTTTTTTTTTAAGGTGGATTTTCCTTTAACTGTTAATTAATTATGTCACATGACTATTTTTGGAGGGATATTTAAAAGGTGAAGTGATGCTTGTTGGTTTTAATACCTCTGAAGAAATCTGTGGATATAATCTGATGAAAGCGCTAAGGTTTTCAATAAATTCTGGTTCTCTCTTCCTGGTGTTGCTTACTCCTTGTCTTCATTGCGACAACTGGAATGCTCTTTGCTGCAACATGGATCGTTTGAGCCAAAGAACAATACCCTGATCTGCTTCTTTATCGCTTTTTAAGGGTATGTAATTCATAGATGTGACAGTAATACTTGATTGCTTGTTATGTACAGAAAGACATTTGGGCCACTCTTAACAAGATTCCACTGCACATATGTGTAGGCTGATACAGAATATCTTTCCACACAATGCAGACATGCTACAGAGCTGCTTTATTTTTATTTTTATTGTTAGTTATTTAGTTATCCTTTGTTAATCAGTTAATACCACTAGACTAATAGTCTCTTGTTGGGGGAGACCAGATGTGGTATTTATACTACTATGGAAAATTTGGCCAAGGCATTAGGGATCTTCCTTTCATCTTTTTGATTGGTAGCATGAGATCTTTTACATCCACCTAAGCTACCACCAACTGAAAACGATGGGACCTCAGTTTAATATTGCATCTGAAGGACAAGAAGTTTATTTCTTTTATTTTACATTTGTTTACCAGGAAAGTCCGACTGGACACAGATCCTTTTCAGCGGAGGCCCACAGAGAAAATCTGCAGTTATAGCAAACACAAACATTGCAGAAGTTGAAAAATGTGAGGAAATATAGAAGTATTCACAAACAATAGTTACATAATAATGGACAATGCAATTCTTAGTAGTAAACATTTACATCACACATCACACATGAATATGTACAATTTAAATGAGAAAGAGAATTAGTTTCTATACAGATGAGGTCAAATATGTAGTTAAAGAGACTGAGGTAAGTCCTATCCAGGACAGCTTCAAGAACAGAGCCAAGTGTCTATTAAGTGTTATTTTTAGGAGCTTTTTAATTTGTAGTATAGAGTAATTGGAAGTTATTGGGGTTGGCAGTTTATTGCAAATTTTAGGAATGAAGTTTGAGAAGAGTGGTTTATACTTCAGGTCACCTAAACATGTTAAGTATTTTGTACTGACTTTTTTGTTGATTTTTTGTGTCTAGTGAGGGACTTTTGTATATATTATTGTGGTTTTTGAGTGTTTGTTTTGTTTCACAGACAGCGTGTGGGAACACATAAAGATTACTTCTACATGGAATGCAATAATGGTATGAGTAGGCTGGTAGCGAACATTTTTCTGCACTATGTAAACAGATGACTGGGACTGCAGTTTTTCTAGCTATGTACTAGATTCTGTACTGGCTTTTTTCCTTTGCTTCTTGATGGAGTCATCCATATAATAGTGGCATTCAAGTCCTTGTTTAGTTTCAAACGCATAATGTGAAGAAGATCATGACAATGTTATGCTTGCACTGCTCATAGGCATATGCTGGTTTGTAATTGTTTTCTATGCCATATAAACAGATTGCTGGAATGGACATTTGTTGCAGTTTGTCATGTTTATGGTGCCATGTGCAATAAGCTGCATTGTCTTTTTGTGGTCTTCTGTTGGAACTGGTGCCTGCATATGAAAGTGGCACTTAGCTGTTTAATTTTGTATGCAGCATACAAGTAAATAAAACAAAACAATTGAAATACATTTTCCTACAGACTGTTTAGCTAGTCACCATATTTTCTTCTGGCATTTTTGTTTCTTGAAAAAAAAAAAAACTTAATATTACAGTGGTTCTCAACTGATGGTTAAATGTCATATGCATAGTGCAGGAATGCCTTCTTGACACTCCATAAGACTTGTACCAGGCATACGTGTAAGTTGGGAAAGAACATTTTGCTCCATGGTACAGTATTTATATCTTTTTTGTTGACTTTTAGGGTGGGGGTAGTTCGTGAATATGATTGTAGTGCCTGACTTTTCAATTTTGTATGCGGAGTGCACATAAACATGGACTTTATCTGCAAACTGTCAAGAAATTTATTATATTTTATGCTGGCTTTTTGTTTGGTTCTTGTGGAGCAGACTCAGATGTGTTATACTGGCATTCAAATAATTTAATTTCATACCCATAATGTGGAACACTTTCAGGCCATTCCTACACGTTTTTTTTTTCACTTCTTTACCCAGACTATCCATCAGTTATTAGCCTTCTGTTGTCTAATCAGCCTCTTCATTCATCAGTGGAGGAAGCCTCAAATGGGAAATGTCATCATTCAGACAGCTAGCAGGGGTAGTTTGAGGATTTTCTGCTTCATGCCCTATTGTTCCCCAAAGAGACTCATCTTACAGAGCCAAAGGGGGATGTGCAGTAGTCTGACTGCTCTGATTGATGTGCAGTAGTCTGACTGCTCTGGTTGTCCCTCACTTCTACAAGGGACATTTCCAACAAGCAACCCTGCCACTTTCCTCAAGGGTGAAGAGGGTGTTTCCTGGTCTCCTTATGTGCTTCCTTAGTGCCCATAACCTTATCCTTCCCATGGGAAACACAAACAGGCCCCTTTCCTGCCTGGCTTCTTATTTGCCAGGGTCACTCCTTGTATTGCATTTGATTGGGTTGCAGTGAGGGCTTCACCCCTCTCTGTAATGGAGACAGGCTCAGGACACTTCAACATGCCTTGCAATTGGCATACGAGAAGGCTTTCACAAAACATATTTCTACCAGCATTTGAAACAGACTCTTGCTACAGTTGTATTGTTCTGGTGCTATTTACACTACTTATTTTGGATTTTTTGTCAGGATAACTCAGAGTAACTTGTACATATATGAGTGGTGCTTAACTACTTATTTAATTTCATGCATTGTGCTGGAAAATTGTTTAAGCCACGGGTAAATGGATTACACTGGATATATGCAGTGTGGTATAGTCTTTTTGTTTTTTTTTTACTTGCTCCTTGAGTTGCGGCCAGATGACTTAGCTACAGTTCTGGCAAGAGGTATGAGAAACTTGTCTTTCAGAGTCAGAGTCACCTTTTGGAAACATTGTATAAAAATGTGTAAAATGTTTTATTTTGTAGAGATTCCAAGAATACATTCAACTCCATGAATTATGCATACTTTAAAATTAACACATTTTCTTTTGGCAGAAACTTTCTTAAAAATGGCACCCTCTTCATATGTCAGACTGAACTCTCTTGGCCGTTTTTTCTTTTTTGCATTTTTACAAAATGTATGCAATATTTATACTTGGGGTGTTAGGCATTTGGTATGGTCTGTGAATTGCCAGCTGGTTCCCTCAGATTTGCTTTTAAAATATAGCACATTTTAAAAACCTGACTGTTATACAAATGTGTCTGTCTTTATATTTTCTCAGATTTCTAGTCTGGCATGTCAGCTAATAGATGCTGTAATATCATTTTGTGAATGCCTTAACCGTTTATACTTCTAAGAATGTTGCATCTGCATATCAGGAATTGTGCTGTAAGATTGTAACAGTGGGGGTGTGGGATATCTGAGTTTAAAGTAAACTTTAAATGACCAGAAAAACTATGACTTCCCAGAACATATTGCAGTTTTGTTAGTACGAGTGCAAAACCTTATTAACTTGAGGCACATCAAAACTGTTCACTTATTTTCATATTTCGTCTTATCAATTTGTTGCTATTACAATTCCTTCTATATAGCTCAGGTATTTGCCTTTGGTCTTGCTAACTGTTCATTCATTTTTGCGTTTGGTGTAAGGACTAGAAACTCAGTAAAAGCAGATACTGCCTGCTTTGAGTACCTGTTACAGAATCCCTGCACAGAGAGTTCTACAATCACTAAAGCCACAAAGCAGTAACCATATACTAAGAATACATCTTCTCAAACTGATTAACATTAGAGATGGGCAGCTCCAATTTAGAAAAGCTGGGGAATGGAGAGAATTTAATCCGATGGAATGTCTGACTGTTTTAAGACCACAGCCCTACAACTTTCAACTAAAGAAAGACATTTGATAAAGTGGGACAACTATATAACTTCAGCAACTATCAAACTGATTTTGCTACCTAAGTTAGCCTCAAAGTGGCAGAACCGTAATGGAATGTTTCATATACTCTATAAAGCCTTAAGATCCCTTCAGTCATCATCTTCAGAGACAAATGCCTCATTGCAAATGGAGATTTGGCCATTGGCCCCATCACCTGCTTCATCTGATGGAAAACTCACAAAAGTATAGACCCAGGAAATATGCTCTGGCCCAAAGCATTTTAATGGCCTAGACTCTCTTTCTAGCTTCTAAGCTCTTAGACAATGGCCTGGGTACAATGTCCAGCCCTTCAGATTGCCACAGAAAATCTTCATCAAAAGCACCATTTTAAAATCCTTATATCCAACAGCTTTAAACATCTCAGACAAAATTGGAGTCCATCGAAGACTGACAACTGGTTGCAAAAGCTTTTTACTACTCCTGAAACAGCTAGTGAAATAGAAGAATCTAGAGCCAGTTACAATGTATAAATCATCAGTGCTTATTAATTTCCAAAGAAATCATATAATTAAAAAAAAAGACAAAATGAGCTGTAGAATCAAAAGATAAAACATTGTACAGTACAAGTGCAAGTGGGTGACTGAGCAAGATCACTGTACAGCTGGGAATGTTTTTTTTTTCTTTTTCAATATACTTTTTACTGCTTTTGTTTTTCAAAACAAAATATTCAGACATTTCACCATGAAAAACAACAAATATGAAAACAGACAATTATTTACAATGATCACATGAAAACTTACTGAAAACTAAAAACTAAAAATAGTTTCACCATTCCTGAGGGTGCAGGGGAAAGGAGAAACAAGATACTAGGTTAACTCTTGATTCTGTCCCCAATTATACCATACCCCTGTTTCAGAATAAAGTAAAGTTATACTTCTCATGTAAAAAGTGAAAAATAAAAAGCTTGTTTTATATCGTCATTTGCATGGTGCTTAGTTTGTGTAGGTAGGATAACCTTATTCAGGAAAAAAAAGGTTTGTGAAACTTTGAACTATGTACATGTTAACACTATTTACAGTGTCGGATGCCGTCCGATTGTTGTTAATCTTGAAGCATGTTTATGTTTGAATGATATACTTTTTGTGTTTAGTATCATAAAGGTTTTTTTAAGTGCCACCTGAATTACATTTAAGTTTATGGATTTGTTTGCTTCTTAGGATTGTATCTAGAAGAGAGTTCCAGTATGTTTGAAAATATGCTCTTTTTTTGTGCTTTTTGTAGCTAATTTGTGGGAGGTGATATAGTTAACTGTCATGTCTTTAAAGTTGTTCCATGAGATATCATTGTTATTTACCCAATTTTTAGATTTATAAAATTTTAGTAGGGCACATAATGTAACTAAGATATGTTTGCACATTCCCTTGATTGAACTAGGGATTATGGGCAAAATCATTGTTTCCCAGGAAAATATGTTTTTTTTCGTATCCAATTTTTTCAAGTTGTGCTCTTAGTGAACACCAAAGCTTGCAAATATTCTTGCAGCTCCAGAAGATATGGAGAATATCCACATCCTCACTGGAGCAAAACAGGCACAATGATTCTTTTTTGCAACCAATTTTTTTAAGGACAGCTGGGGTATAGTATGTGTTGTTGTTAATCATTATTTGTGTGTAGATGAGGTTTTTGAAAGGTGTTAGTTTTAAAATATTGTTTATAGCTTATTTTTTGTGCTGTTGTGATAGTTTTGTTAATGTTTTCCCAGTATCTTGAGTAAAGTAATGCAGATTGGTGTGTTATCTGATTTATTAATTTGTAGGACTTTGAATTCATTTTCTCCTTAGCAGCTAATGCTTTGATTATATTTTGGGTAGTTTCAATATTTTGTATATCTATTTTGTAGCTTGAATATTTTAGCTTAACTAGTGATATAATTTGCAAAAAACACCCCACAGTTACCAGGTGTCCTTGCAGAAGAAAAATGCAAATCCAAAAAAGAACAAAGCAGCAAAGACAAGGCTCCAGCTTCTTAAAAATGCAGTCTGCTTTAATGATACACAAGTGCTTTCACTGAATGCTTCATCAGGTGTAACACAAACATTAAAAACATACCTTTTATACTAAACCACATGACACTCTACTTAACATTGAAGCACATATTACCATAGAACCTAACAATTCATTACTTCATTTAATTAATGTTAAACCCACCCAAAAACACAAGAAATGTAAACATGCCATAAAATACAGCTAAGACTTGCAAGAGAACTGCATAACAATAAAAATAAAAATAAAAATAATAATAATAAAAACAGTAATAAAAACTCTTCATCTTTGCAAAGGTCTATTTTTTAACAAAGGTCTCATAGGTATATGATCATTCAGACCATGTCCTACATTTGCTCTAAGTCTTACTATCCAATTGGCCTCCATCTCCTCAGTCTTATTTCTAATATCTGCCCCTCTTTTGTTTATATAATTCCTACCTAGTACCATGAATTTGAATTTATAACTGCGGTGGTGGTGCTGCGGTAGCGTTGTCACCTCACAGTAAGTCATTCTCCTGTTCGATTCTCAGCTAGAGCGTCTTCTGTGTAGAGACATGCATGAATGGGCGTACCTTCGTTGAATGTTGTGCATCAGGGCTGGCAACTCGGCATGTAAAAAATCCACTGCCAATCATTAGTGGACCAGAGTTCCACTGTGGCGACCACTAACTGGGAAAAGCCAAAAGACACAACAACAACAACAACCATGAATTTGAATTTATGATGCTCATTTGTTTTTGTAACATATTTTGCTAAGGCATTGAAGGTGCTTTTCTTCTTAATATGATAGATATGTTCTCTAATTCTATCTTTTAAAAATCTATCTGTTTTGCCAGCATAAAATTTGTGGCACAGATAACAGATGGCCAAATAGACCACATGACAACTACTGCAGTCAGCACTGACTCTTAAAAAGAAACTTTCACCTGAGTCAGGATGTTTCAAGTCTGTCTCCTCTGCTATAAAGGGACAGTAATTACATTTCTTACATGGTTTCGTTCCTATATTTCCTTCATTTCCTACCAAATCTCTGATAGTGCATAATCTCCTTTTCAGAGATCTTTTGTTTCTATATGTATACTGAGGTTGAGAATCTATAAACTTGCTGATCTGATCATCTGTCATTAGAATATTCCAATGTTTATTAATGATTCTTGTGTATTTTTTTTTATATTTCTAGAGTAACTCAAACATACTTTCATATTGATCCTTCCTTTTACCCCTTGTTGTTTTTTCTCCTTGTCACACCTCTCAGAGAAATACAATTTTGCCCTAGTGTCTCTTAGATTCACAATCTGCTTCATTTTACTACTAATCATCTGTTCATCATATCCCCTTTCTTTCAACTCAGAGCTTGTTGTATGCATTTGTTGCTCATAATGTTCTAGTCTTGCATTCAGCCTAGAAGCTCTAAAAAATTGATTCTGTGCTACATTCCCAAAAAATGAAATTCGGATGCATGCTACTTTTAGACAGAAGTCTATTAACATGACATACTTTTCTATGGATTTTTGTGCTTAGTTGACCTGTACTATCCCTTATAATTGTAAAATCTAAGAAACTTATATCAGTATGGGACCAATTGGCAGTGAGCCTAAGGAAAGGTGTCGAGTTGTTAAGATTATGTACAAATTCAGTCAGGTCCGTGGATGAACCCTTCCATAAAATTAAGAAGTCATCCACGAACCTGAGAAAGAATATTACTTTCTGTTTCCATAATCCTTCTTCAATAAATTCCATTTCCAATACTAACATTACAACATTCACATAACTGTTAGCACATGATGTGCCCATTGCCACACTACTCTTTTGCCAATAAATCGTGTCTCTGTACATAAAGATGTTGTTCTCAAGAACAAGTTTTAACAAAATCTGTATCATTTCAATTTCATCAGTACTGCGTTCCCCACTTTCATGTAACAATCAATAACATTTTTAACCCCAGTCTCATTGGGAATCACAGTAAACAAAGATACAACATCTAATGTAACCAATATACATTCATTAATTTCCTTCTTGTTACTAATAAAGAAATCATAGAGGTCTCTGACAAAATGTTCCGTATCTCTAAGAATGTGTGTGGATTTATTCAATAGGCACTTAAGTTATTTCTCTATAAAAATTGAGATGGATTCTGTGCACCAATTCCTTCCTGCCACTATGGGTCTCATGGGCAGATTTATGTTGCATTTGTGTATCTTTGGTAGGCCCTGGATACTAGGAATGGTAGGATTAAAAATAAAATAACTGTATAAATCATCATCTATGAGATTCCTGTTTCAATTCCTTCAATGTATTATATACGTCAGCTATCATTCTCTTTACATGTACAGCTGTAATGATCTGATAATATTGTGTATCACTCAATAAATCATACATTTTATTTTCATATTCCATTTTGTTCAGGATCACTGTTTGCCCTCCCTTATCAGCTGTTCGAATCATGATACGGGAGTTATTCTGTATATTTATTATAGTTGCATGTTCCTGTTTAGTTAAATTGTACCACTTGTTCCTATCTTGCTTGCGTTTTTGTGCATAATATACATTATATATATCTTATACACATAGCTGCTCAAAAGCATTAATTAATGAATTCTGCTTAGGTACCAAAAGACTTGGTTTCTTGAAAATGAAAGCATTACTGTCCGAGCCATTGTCAAACATTAATTTGAGCATTAAATTTCTGGTAAATATTTTAACATTGAACACAATCTCAGTGATGTCCGTATCTGCTGCTAGTATAAACGATAGGCCTTTTTTAACACATTCAGTTCATGTAAAGTTAATTCATGTGCTGATAAGTTAACTACTATGTTCTTGCATTCCTGAAGGCTTTTTTTATCATATATGGACTCACCGTTTCCTCTGGTTGCTTCCTTTTCATTCTCGTAGTGCTCCTCCCTCTCTGCTGCCCTTTCTGTTGACTTCTCCTACCTCTGCTCACCGATCTTTCCTTCATTGGAAGAGGAAAAGTCAAATTCAGAGGGTGTAAGACTGGTGGAAAAGAAAACGAGGAAGGCAAAGGCTCTTCCCTGTTGGGTTCTTTATTCTTAACATTATTATTGCTCTGTTCTTGTCTATGCACTTCTGCCGTAACGGTAATGGTTTTTCGTTTGGCTCCAAGTGACGTCATTGCTTGAACGGAATTCTCTGTACTTTCTGTAATTAGATTCTGCCCACCAGATGCCACTAGCATGTCTTCAACCAATCAGGTCGTAAACCTCTCTAAATTCTCTTCCAGATTAGTGGAGGTTTGTATTTGGTGTGTGTATGAACCTGAATCAAAGTTACCATGAAAGTCACATGGCCAAGTGAAGACATGACCCAAGGAAAAGTCCGTACGATCTCTTGCAAGCTTTTTACGTTTAATTTGAAGTAACTTCCTACCATAGGAAGCTGCATTCTCCATGGATGCATTCATTAAATTGGTCATTGTGTCCAATTTATAATTTTTACATAAATCACAGTACGTTTGTTTATTCATGGTTAACACTTTTTCTTCTTCTTTCTTAGCTGCAGTTACTAATAATTTCAAGTAACCCAAACTGGTGCTAATGTTAAGTTTCTGCCATTCGCTTAACAAGGTTGAATCATAGGGTGTTTGCGCTGGCATTATTTGCAAAGATGAATGATCATATACCCATGAGACCTTTGTTAAAAAATAGACTTTTGCAAAGATGAAGAGTTTTTATTACTGTTTTTATTATTATTGTTATTTTTATTTTTATTTTTATGCAGTTCTCTTGCAAGTCTTAGCTGTATTTTATGGCATGTTTACATTTCTTGTGTTTTTGGGTGGGTTTAACATTAACTAAATGAAGTAATGAATTGTTAGGTTATATGGTAATATGTGTTTAAATGTTAAGTAGAGTGTCATGTGGTTTAGTATAAAAGGTGTGATTTTAATGTTTGTGTTACACCTGATGAAGCATTCAGTGAAAGTGCTTGTGTATCATTAAAGCAGACTGCATTTTTAAGAAGCTGGAGCCTTGTCTTTGCTGCTTTGTTCTTTTTTGGATTTGCATTTTTCTTCTGCGAGGACACCTGGTAACTGTTCGGCTGTTTTTTGCATTTTGGTTTCTCTGTTTTCCCAACGGAACCAGGAGTATGGCTACAGGGATTGATATCATTGAACTTGACTATAATCCTGTCATTCCTGCCAAGGATATTAACTGGACTGAACTTAATATGAGTCACTTTATTACCAGGGCGAGTGAAAATGATAATCCACTTTTGAGCAATTTTAATATCATGGAAGGAGATGACATTGTTAACGTTGATTTCATAGCACTGAAGAGTGATGTTTTCACGTTAGAGAAAGAATTGTTCAAATTAAAAAGAGTTCAGTATGAAAGATTTCATTCTGAAGTATGTTTAGCGGAAAATATCATACCACATAGTTTAAGGATACTGAAAATGCCAGTGCAAACACCCTGTTATTCAACCTTGTTAAGCAAATGGCAGAAACTTAACATTAGCACCAGTTTGGGTTACTTGAAATTATTAGTAACTGCAGCTAAGAAAGAAGAAGAAAAAGTGTTAACCATGATTAAACAAAACTACTGTGATTTATGTAAAAATTATAAATTGGACACAATGACCAATTTAATGAATGAATCCATGGAGAATGCAGCTTCCTATGGTAGGAAGTTACTTCAAATTAAACGTAAAAAGCTTGCAAGAGATCGTATGGACTTTTCCTTGGGTCATGTCTTCACTTGACCACGTGACTTTCATGGTAACTTTGATTCAGGTTCATACACACACCAAATACAAACCTCTACTAATCAGGAAGAGAATTTAGAGAGGTCTACGACCCGATTGGTTGAAGGCATGCTAGCAGGGTCTGGAGGGCAGAATCTAATTACAGAGAGTACGGAGAATTCTGCTCAAGCGATTATGTCACTTGGCTCCAAATGAAAAACCATTACCGTTATGGCAGAAGTGCATAGACAAGAACAGAGCAATAATAATGTTAAGAATAAAGAACCCAACAGGGAAGAGCCTTTGCCTTCCTCGTTTTCTTTTCCACCAGTCTTACACCCTCTAGATTTAACTTTTCCTCTTCCAATGAAGGAAAGATCGGTGAGCAGAGGTAGGAGAAGTCAACAGAAAGGGCAGCAGAGAGGGAGGAGCACTACGAGAATGAAAAGGAAGCAACCAGAAGAAACGGTGAGTCCATATGATAAAAAAAGCCTTCAGGAATGCAAGAACATAGTAGTTAATTTATCAGCACATGAATTAACTTTACATGAACTGAATGTGTTAAAAAAGGCCTATCGTTTATACCAGCAGCAGATACGGACATCACTGAGATTGTGTTAGATGTTAAAATATTTACCAGAAATTTAATGCTCAAATTAATGTTTGACAATGGCTCGGACAGTAATGCTTTCATTTTCAAGAAACCAAGTCTTTTGGTACCTAAGCAGAATTCATTAATTAATGCTTTTGAGCAGCTATGTTTAGAAGATATATATAATGTATATTATGCACAAAAACGCAAGCAAGATAGGAACAAGTGGTACAATTTAACTAAACAGGAACATGCAGCTATAATAAATATACAGAATAACTCCCATATCATGATTCGACCAGCTGATAAGGGAGGGCAAACAGTGATCCTGAACAAAATGGAATATGAAAATAAAATGTATGATTTATTGAGTGATACACAATATTATCAGATCATTACAGCTGTGCATGTAAAGAGAATGATAGCTGACGTATATAATACATTGAAGGAAATGAAACATAGGAATCTCATAGATGACGATTTATACAGTTATTTTATTTTTAATCCTACCATTCCTGGTATCCAGGGCCTACCAAAGATACACAAATGCAACATAAATCCCCCCATGAGATCCACATTGGCAGGAAGGAATTGGTGCACAGAATCCATCTCAATTTTTATAGAGAAATGACTTAAGTGCCTATTGAATAAATCCACACACACATTCTTAGAGATACAGAACATTTTGTCAGAGACCTCTATGATTTCTTTATTAGGAACAAGAAGGAAATTAATGAATGTATATTGGTTACTTTAGATGTTGTATCTTTGTTTACTGTGATTCCCAATGAGACTGGGGTTAAAAATGTTATTAGATTGTTACATGAAAGTGGGGAACGCAGTGCTGATGAAATTAAAATGATACAGATTTTGTTAAAACTTGTTCTTGAGAACAACATCTTTATGTACAGAGACAGGATTTATTGGCAAAAGAATAGTGTGGCAATGGGCACATCATGTGCTAACAGTTATGCGAATGTTGTAATGTTAGTATTAGAAATGGAATTTATAGAAGAAGGATTATGGAAACAGAAAGTAATATTCTTTCACAGGTTCGTGGATGACCTCTTAATTTTATGGAAGGGTTCATCCGCGGACCTGACTGAATTTGTAGATAATCTTAACAACTCGACACCTTTCCTTAGGCTCACTGCCAATTGGTCCCATACTGATATAAGTTTCTTAGATTTAACAATTATAAGGGATAGTACAGGTCAGCTAAGCACAAAAATCCATAGAAAAGAATGTCATGTTAATAGACTTCTGTCTAAATGTAGCATGCATCCGAATTTCATTTTTGGGAATGTAGCACAGAATCAATTTTTCAGAGCTTCTAGGTCGAATGCAAGACTAGAAGATTATGAGCAACAAATGCATACAACAAGCTCTGAGTTGAAAGAAAGGGGATATGATGAACAGATGATTAGTAGTAAAATGAAGCAGATTGTGAATCTAAGAGACACTAGGGCAAAATCGTATTTCTCTGAGAGGTGTGACAAGGAGAAAAAACAACAAGGGGTAAAAGGAAGGAGCAATATGAAAGTATGTTTGAGTTACTCTAGAAATATAAAAAAAATACACAATAATCAATAAACATTGGAATATTCTAACCAGAGATGGTCAGATCAGCAAGTTTATAGATTCTCAACCTCAGTATACATATAGAAACAAAAAATGTCTGAAAAGGAGATTATGCACTATCAGAGATTTGGGAGGAAATGAAGGAAATATAGGAACGAAACCATGTAAGAAATGTAATTACTGTCCGTTTATAGCAGAGGAGACAGACTTGAAACATCCTGACTCAGGTGAAACTTTCTTTTTAAGAGTCAGTGCTGACTGCAGTAGTTGTCATGTGGTCTATTTGGCTATCTGTTATCTGTGCCACAAATTTTATGCTGGCAAAACAGATAGATTTTTAAAAGATAAAATTAGAGAACATATCTATCATATTAAGAAGAAAAGCACCTTCAATTCCTTAGCAAAACATGTTACAAAAACAAATGAGCATCATAAATTCAAATTCATGGTACCAGGTAGGAATTATATAAACAAAAGAGGGGGAGATGTTAGAAATAAGACTGAAGAGATGGAGGCCGATAGTAAGACTTAAAGCAAATGTAGGACATGGTCTGAATGATCATATACCTATGAGACCTTTGTTAAAAAATAGACTTTTGCAAAGACTAAGAGTTTTTATTACTGTTTTTATTATTATTGTTATTTTTATTTTTATTTTTATCCAGTTCTCTTGGAAGTCTTAGCTGTATTTTATGGCATGTTTACATTTCTTGTGCTTTTGGGTGAGTTTAACAGTAACTAAATGAAGTAATGATTTGTTAGGTTATATGGTAATATGTGTTTAAATGTAAAGTAGAGTGTCATGTGGTTTAGTATAAAAGGTGTGTTTTTAATGTTTGTGTTACACCTGATGAAGCATTCAGTGAAAGCGCTTGTGTATCATTAAAGCAGACTGCATTTTTAAGATGCTAGAGCATTGTCTTTGCTGCTTTGTTCTTTTTTAGTGATATAATTTGTTGAAGAATAGGATTGTATCCACCTGGTGTTTTAAATTGTGTTTTTAAGTTTTCAAGTGTTTCATCCTTGTGCTGTAAAATATGCCATACTGTTAAGTCTGTAATTAATGGGAATGGTTTGAGATATATCATTTTATTTAACTTGCTATTCGGGTTCATGTGTATAGGTTGTAGCAAACTTAGTGAGTTCTGCAGGTTGATAGTGGTAAATAGAAATTCGAAAGCCATAATTTCATTTTTAATTGCTGGGTGCATTTTGCTAAAAATTTGGGAATGTGTTTTTATATACAAGTGCCAGGGGTGTGAAGGTGAAGGTGGCTTGACCCCCCTCCCCCGCAAAAATATAATTTGATGGCATTTAAAGGTTGTGGCATTTCATTGTTATGGGCTTGAACACTGACATTCTGTCTAATTGACATTCTAACACAGACCCATATATATATATACATATATGTATATATATATATATATATATATATATATATATATATATAGAGAGAGAGAGAGAGAGAGAGAGAGAGGGGAATGTAATTGGTCAGTTTTGATTAGTGCTGTACCCTAGTTAACAAATTCAAATAAATAAATAAGTATTTTTAAGATGGCTTTGCCCTCCCACACTCCCCATTGTGGGGGCTTTACTTCAAAAGCACAGGGTTGCAATTGCAATTGCAATACCTCCATGATTGCAAAATGTTGAATATCTGTGCAAAAGTGTATTTAAGTACTAAAATGTTTAATCATAAGTGATGTAAATAAAGCACAAAAATACAGTGCATGCTAAAATTCATTGTCAAAAGTTGTATTGTACAGTGTCAAAATGTGCCAGATAGGGCACTAATTAAGTAAATATACATAAATCAGATAGTATTTCCCCTTGACCAGTGTCAGTGCTTTATCACTCAGTTCCACTAAGTCAGGTCCATTAGTATAGTTAAATTCAGGGCCTTCTACAAGTGCTCAGGTGGTAGTAGTTCATGGCACAACTACTTGCGGTCTATTACTCAAAAAGGCAATGCTCTAAATCCCACTGGCATGATCTTCCTACTTTGTTATCCTATCACTGATCCTATGAAACTGTATTGTCCTACCAGAGTCCTAACTCTAAACCTAAAAATCCCACCCAGTTCCTAAACCAAGCCCTCAATCCCTAACCCTAAAACTCCATTCTCTCATCCCTAACTCCAAAGTTCCTATTCACTACCTAAACCTAAAATTCCATCCACGCTACCTAACCTCCTCTCCTGCTCCATAACCCTAATCCCCTTCTCAGTTGCTGCCCTAATCCACACTGCCATCCCTCACACTTCCTCCCCATGGCTACTCCACTTACCTCCCTCAGATATGAGACGTCAGATAATGTGCCACAGCTGCTTGTCTGAACAACTTAATTGCTGTTTTGCCAAAATTAAGTTTCTACTACAAGATGCTCAAGTGTCTAGCTTCCAGACAGTGGTCTTTGAGTGTTGGGGACTTGGCTTTTTCGTAGAAGCTTAATTTCAGCAAAACAACAGTTAAGTATTTTTTTAATCTAAGAAAACTGATTCAAAGAAATCTGCTTGCACAATTTCAGGACTTCTAGCAGAATTCAGTCATACCGTCTTCTTTTTCTGTCGCTTTTTAAATTTCTTAATAACATTAAGCAAACAAAATATGAATCTGATAAGACAGATAAACGCTACACGAACCTGGAATCCAAAAGAAACACAGCAAAACATATCCTACTGTTGCAATTAAAAGATGCAAACTATTTCATCAAAGTAAAAGCATCAGAAAGTTATTGCTTTCAAGCTGCTAAAGACACTTTATATCAGAAAAGGGGCTTGTGTGTTTCTTAACAGCAGTGCATATTCATATGCATTCATTACAATGACACAGTATCAGCTATGAAATACACTTCCAGGATTTTCTTATATTTAAGCTATATAGTTAATATTTTTTCACACTGGTCATCCACCTTCCCAGTTTCCAGTACTTGTCATTCAACATAACTTCTATGGTGGGGTTACTTACTTTCAGTGATTTCAACATGGCTTAATCTGACGCCTCATTTGTATCATTTTGCAATCTTTTTCAGAGTGTACAAGCAGTCCATAGCTATAACAATTCTCAATTATAAACTTGATATTGCATACATGCATACGTACAAATATTACAGGCATGGACAAAATGCCTTTCAAGCCTACCACTGCCAATATACCAAAGTTTTCATTCCAATTATGTGTCCGAATTGTTGTGCTGACGATGATCTCTGCCACATCATAACAAGCTTAAGCCACAGTTTTTTTCATATCTTTTCTAATCCATTATGCACTGTTTGATCTCTACATCTTTTTCTTTTAAATGAAATCTGTTTTATATTCATATGCAAATCCAGCACATTATGAAACATACCAGCAAGTCACCTTACATAGTGTGTGTGTGTGTGTGTGTGTGTGTGTGTGTGTGTGTGTGTGTGTGTGTGTGTGTGTGTGTGTGTGTGTATGTGTGTGTATATGGGAACACTTCACAATGCCGAAATCCTGAAAGATCTAATTTCATATGGCTGAGACCATATGATCGAACTTTTGGAATCCCGACATTGTGAACGGAGATCTGCATACAATGCGGAATGGGAAATTTCCCTTTTCCTCGCTGTAGTGCGATTTTGGAGTTGGAATATTTTAGTAGTGGTGGTGTGGGGGGTGCAGGTTTTTTTTTTTTTTTTTGATTTGTTTCAGAATTTCGATATTCTGAAACATCAATCATATGGTCTCGATCATATGAAATTCGATGTCTCAGAATTTCGAGATTCTGAAGTGAATCCATATATATATATATATATATATATATATATATATATATATATATATATACATCTTGTATCTAGTATTTTGTTATGGACCTTTTCTCCCAGGCCTCCACTAAAAATGGGCTCATTTTAGCCCAGTGGACTTTCCTGGTCAACAAAAGTAAATAAAAGCAAATAAATGAATAAATAAATAAATGTATATATATGTATATATGGGTTCACTACACATGACCGAAAACCCATAATCCCAACTCCCAGAATACCGAGCCCATAAGACCAACTGCCCACATGCTCGAGTTTACACATTACCGATGCTCACAATACCGTAACAATCACAAACTGAAGTCAAATGCACAATAACAACATTTTGAAACCTAGAGTACCGTACTAGTTCATAAAATGCAGTGATAATGTACAATGTCAGCACTATTCATAGATAGCAGTACAAACATGATCAGTAAATCTGTTAAAGAGTACACTCACAACTACTGTCCCAATGAGAATTTAACGTTACTGGAATCGCCGGTATAAAAGTGGGTAGAACAGCATGTAGGCTGTTCAACGGCTGACATTGCAGGGATAGCCAACCAAACCTGTGATGCGCCCGGAACTGTTGGTGTGCTCTATCCACGCCGCAGATCACAAAAAATGTAAGGATGTGCTCATTATAGATGGGTATATCTACCACTTAGAATGGAAGAGTGGTAGCAAGCATTACTGGTGTTACAAGTGGAAGAGAAGCAACACTTGCAAGGGAAGAACGGTGATGATTCACTCTCAGAAGTTGATAGGTTGTAAAAATCCATGCCACACAACCATGTGGCTGATCCATTAGAGGTAGAATGCTACATCGTTTGCGGATCACTCCGCGAGAAGTTTGCTATATCTAAGGATACTCCATGTTTACTGGTGGATGATGCCTTGGCAGCCACCTCGCTAGGATGTGTACCAAGCCTTCCAAATCAGAAGGCAATGCTGCAGCAAATACGCCGGGTGAGGTGTAAGAGTGCAGGTGTGGGTCACATACCCAATCTGACTCTGGAGACACTAGATGTTAGTCAATTCCCCCTACAAACAGGTGAATTTGTTGTGAAATGGGCTACTGACAGAGGCTCAGGCACACGTGTTTTTTAGCACAGTTAATAATCTACACGACCTAAGTGTGGTGACAATATGGCTGATGGATGGAACGTACTTCTGAAAGGGTGCCGTATGCCAGCAGTTATATAGTATTCATGGGATAGTTAAGTGTTGTGGCTATAGTAAGACAGTTCCACTCATATATAGCCTGATGTCCAAAAAGTCACTCTGTGCCTATAACATGTTGTGGCATTGTGTACTGTATCTGTTTGCATCCCAGGACTTCACCCTCTCACTACAGTATGTCTTTTGTGATTATGAAGTAGCTGCCATCAAAAGCATTAGGCTTAACTTCACAGATGTTACTCCCAAGGGATGCCTGTTTCACTTCAGCCAGAATGTTTGGCGCAAAGTGCAACAGTTAGGGTTGGGATCTCTGTACAATCGTAGCCATGAGTTCCAGTTAGCTGTTAAATCATTGGTTGCACTCACATTCCTTGAATAGTCAGAGGTACTCCCAACGTTCACTGACTTGAAAGAGTCATTCCCTGAAGAGGGTAGGGAATTGATAAAGTACTTCACAGACTGGTATGTTCTTGGCCATGTTAGGAAATTTACTACCAGGTCAACGGCCATTACTAGGTTTCCACCCCTATTCCCTGTGAAGTTTTGGAATGTCTCAGAGCTGAATCAACTTTTTCTGCCGCACACAGAACTCGGTGGAGGCGTGGCACTGGCAGTTGAAATGTCTGCTTGGTGATTGGGTGACAGATCTGTCTGTACTAATGATATGCCTCACTAGAGAACAGACCCAGGTTGACGGCCTTCATGAGTGATTAGCGGCTGGATGTCCACCATCTCCCAAATGTAGACATGTTCTGGATAGACAGGAAAAGTTTCAATGGCTATTAGACAACAAGGATGGGTATACAAGTTCAGAGTTTGTTAGATGTATCACAAGGCTGCTTAAGATGTGAGACATTATACCTGCATTTTAGGCGTTGCAGTGCCGTTGTTCCATTATATGTTTGTCTTTTGTGACGGAGTTGGACTGTGTTAGTATATTGTGATGGGATTTAGTATCAACCGTTAATGTTCCTGTGTGGAAATAAAGTATTTCAGAGTAATGGGATGGTGTTCAGATATTACGGTGGTGTAGTTGTCTTGGATTTATGTGTTTTCCATACTAGGATACAGTAGGGTGTTGTTGTGCACATAGTGATCTGGTTTGGTGTTGGCTTATCACATACACTGCTCATCATTGCTGTTGTACTGTGTTTTTCAAGACTCTGGGCATACTGTATTGTGAGCGTCGGTAATGTGTAAACTTGAGCATGTGGGTGGTTGGTCTTATGGGCTCGGTATTCCGGGCATCAGGATTATGGGTTTTTGGTCATGTGTAGTGAACCCGTATATACATATACATATATATATATATATATATATATATATATATATATATATATATATATATATATATATATATATATATATATATATATATATATATATATATATATATATATATATATATATATATATATATAAATAACAGATAGCAAGATAGATCGATAAAGATATATATAATTTATTCCACAGTAAATTTCTTTAAAAGGTTACCGATAATTCCACTCCTGAGTTAACTTTGTTAGACCAGTAATTTACACTATGATAGAAGCATTAGCTTTCCTGCCATGAGAATTAAAATTGAAATGAAGTTTTATAAAACAAATAGCCGAAAACTTTAACAAGCACTTCATAAAATCAATTTTGGATCTACTAACTAACACCCCTAATGCTGGACCCCGCCCCACCCTTCAACCTATTCAGACACCAACCCCAGACCATCAACTACTTTTAACCCTGTCATTAACTCCCCCACTCAACAAAATGTCATACAAACCCCATTCTCATTTCAGCCCATACCCACTGACAGCATTAAAAAATTGCTACAAAAACTAAAACCTTCCTCTACCTCAGCTGACAATCTCCCACTATACAACCGCAAACTGACTGCTAACTCAGCCGCCTACCCAATCAGTATCCTTATAAATAGGTCTTTATCTGAAGCAGATGTACCTACCATATGGAAACAATCTCACATCACCCCCATCCACAAAGGAGGCAACTCTTTTGATCCATCCAATTTCCATCCTATATTCATCTTGTCACCCATATCTAAAATTCTCAAGAGAGAGGTAGTCCATCAACAAGTAATGCAATATCCATTGTAAAACAACCTTTTAACCAAAACCCAACATGGCTTTTGACCTAGCCACAGCACAGCTACAGCCCTATTATCTTTTACAGACACCATGATCAAGGCCAGAGATGCAGTATGCTATACAGCCTCAGTATTCCTTGATCTCTCCAAGGCCTTTTACACAGTGTCTCACCCCTTACTATTCAACATATTGTCTAGCTTAGTCTTCTCACATAACACAGTAAAATGGTTTCAGAGCTACCTCAAGGATCGTAAACATGCAGTGAAATGGTTCAACAAACTCTCACCATTTCTCCACAACCCTACTGGAGTCTCCCAAGGCTCCATCCTAGGACCCCTACTCTTCAAGATTTTCACAAACAACTTTCACAATGCCTCTCACCCTGGGACTCTCATTCAATATGCTGTTGATTTCATCATAATCTGCACTGCTCAATCACTATCAGAACTACTTTTTAAAACTCAACAGTCCTTTACTGCAGTTGAATCCTGGCTAAGAAATGCCCAACTCTTTCTTAATCCAAAGAAGACAAAACTAGTGCTCTTTCATCCCAAAAACACCTCCCCTGTCACTGATCATTTCAACATCTTTGCATCTGACAACACTGTCACAGAAATAGTGCAGGAAACCAAACTTCTATATGTTATCATTGACAATAAATTTTCATTTGAACCCCATATAAAGCAAAATATAAAGAAAACTCATCAAAAACTTGGACTCTTATATAGAATAAAAATTTCTTTACTGCAGCAACCAAAACTACCCTTGCAGAAACATTTTTACTTCCTTCTCTTCTTTATGGTGCCCCTATCTTAACTAACTTACAAACTTCTACCCTAAGCAGGATCGAACAGTGCTACAACAAAGTTGCAAAGTTTGCCACAAACTCTAAATATCACAAACACCACTGTAAACCACTCCTAGAATTAAACTGGATTGAATACCCCAACCAACTTGCCTTTATTCAGCTATCCACCTTGCACAACCTTATTTTCAAGCCTACTGCCTGCCCTGCACTAGCCAATCTACTCACACCTTACACAACAAATTGATCCCTACGATCAGAAGACAATAATTTCTTAGCTATCTCAAAACCCACAAGAAAACCAGGTCACTCTCTGTATTCATATACTTTGGAGTTCACTACCACTAGCTACCAGGTCTATACCTGGCTTAACCAATTTCAAAGCCTCTTTAAAAAATCATCTTAAAAATACATGGCTCTGCTCCTGCATGAAGCCTGCCCAATACTCAGGTCTTCCTCTTCTTCCACACAAGGCTCATTGTCCTCTTCTGTCACATTTCAATCCCCTCACAGACTGCAAGATCCTAAGGCTCTTCTAACTCCTCCTCTGTTTTTATACCATATCCTTAAGCTACTGCTCAGGCTTTATTGCTTCTATTCTTCTTAACTCTCTCTCTCTCTCTCTCTCTATATATATATATATATATATATATATATATATCTGCATCACTAACTTTCTGGCTGCTGTTTTCCTAACTAAAACTAATATTCTATTTTTCGTGTACTATAACAGTCAATGTCACACATTGCACTACCTACGTACTATTTTTGGACACTGTCTACATCATGTATGCTGAGAGTGACTATTATTGTCTGTAATGTTTTAACTCTCTAGAATTGTCAAGATGTATAGTAATATATTGTAGCATCTTGTAACATAGTTTGCTCTTTTAACTTATTTTTGTATAATATTTCTAATGTAATGTGTATTGTATTGTATTGTACTGCATTTGTATTGTACTATATGTATGTGGAGCTTTTCTTCCCAGGCCTCTGCTCTAATAGGGTTCTGTAGACCCAGTCAGACCCCCGCTGGTAAACAAATGTCAAATAAATAATATATAAATAAAGCTTTTTTTTTAAATAAGTTACTTTTTGTCAAATTTCACAAGTGTTCAAATCTTTTATTGGCTGCCTTTTATATACTAATACAATTTTCATTAAAATATATACCTGGGATGCAGAAAAGCTTAGAAACATACTGAAGAGTTAGACTGAATTATTTATTTTTATTTTTATTTTATCTTTTTGTTGACCAGGTAAGCCCACTGTTCAAATTGTCCATTTTCAATGATGGACTATGAGTACTCTTTGACTAAGAGACTTATTCAGAGTGACCCAGTAAGCAAACAAAGGTGGAAGGAATTCATACCTTGCACCCTAATTGCAGAAAGCATTTTATTAGCTGCTCAGAACTTTAGTCCTGTTTGGTAACTGCCAAATTCATCATGCTAAACCTCTTCATTGCAGGTGTTGGACATTACAGTGGGCCACACTGCACATTTACTATACACCCTTGCCCTTTATATTTTAACTAGTACCAGTGATGGGATTTAAACCCCACTATGGCGGTTCAGTTGTACTCAGTTATTGATGGTAGATAAAAATCAAAAATAGAGTCCATAAGTGCATCCTTCACACTATCATTCCAATTATTGATTTGGGGGGGGGGGGTATATATCTATAAGATATCACAAGGAAAAATGTGAATCTCTAGTACTTTCTACAATGTTGTTGTTCTCATAGTTTTCCACATGCTAGTGACAAACAATGAGCACAGCAGTACAAGAAAATCTTCAGAACTGACACTAGTGCTGGGGGCAGCAAGTATAAGCCATAATACCTCACAGCTTAGGATTACTCAGCATTTGAAGCTACAGATTGACAGAAGCTATTCATGAGAGGTGCTGTTTATCTGTACAAGATTTAATAATGAGTAATTACTATGGAGCACTAGATATCATATGAAACTGAAGCGTGTATGTCACAGAAATGGACTCTCTTAGTTTCTCCTCTATCTAGTAATGGATTCACATTGAGTTGTCAAAGATAGTTTCAATGAACACAAGCAGTCATGAAAAACATTTTCCAAAACTACCTTCAGTGAACAGTGGAAGAATGTTTTGGGGGGGTAATGCCCAGCACCCCTCTCCTTGTGGGAAGACTCCCCCATACCCGCGGCCTTATATATAAAACTCAGAAATCACACAACAAGAAAAAGGCAACCTCAATGTCATCAAAAGTAGTTTCATTGAACAGTTTTCTCTTTTTAAATCCACTGAAACTACATTGGGCAAAATTATACATTTCCCCAGGTACATATTTTTCCATGAACTTCTTGTTAGCAGGGCAGCTTTTACTTTAGATGTGAAAGAAAAGGAATTTTTTTTACTTGATCATTTAGCTGGTTGAAAACTTATATGGATAAGTCTAATATGTTTATGTTCACTGCTGGATATCATCAAACCATCATAGTCATGAGCCTGTGGTTTATATATCTTGCTGTGCTATGAAAAACGTTCATGTTGTATTTACAAGACACCATGCTTATTCATATTTCCTTTCTCCACATATGTCTTCAGCCTCTCTGCATCATCTCACATTTATTTCACATGTACTCCAGCCTGTGTGGTGCTTAACATGCCTTACATACCCTTTGCACCATATTGTGCACTGCATGCATTCTTTGCACTTTGAGAATGCACATATTAGGTACTGCTGATGTACTCTCACACTTTGCACTTTGAGAATGCACATAATAGGTACTGCTGATGTACTCTCATGCTTTGTAGAATGCACTTTGAGAATGCACATATTAGGTACTGCTGAGGTACTCTCACTTTGTACAATGCACTTTGGGAATGGACATATTAGGTACTGCTGATGTACTCTCGCACTTTGCACTTTGAGAATGCACATATTAGGTACTGCTGATGTACTCTCATGCTTTGTAGAATGCACTTTGAGAATGGACATATTAGGTACTGCTGATGTACTCTCATGCTTTGTAGAATGCACTTTGAGAATGGACATATTAGGTACTGCTGATGTACTCTCATGCTTTGTAGAATGCACTTTGAGAATGGACATATTAGGTACTGCTGATGTACTCTCATGCTTTGTAGAATGCACTTTGAGAATGGACATATTAGGTACTGCTGATGTACTCTCATGCTTTGTAGAATGCACTTTGAGAATGCACATATTAGGTACTGCTGATGTACTCTCATGCTTTGTAGAATGCACTTTGAGAATGGACATATTAGGTACTGCTGATGTACTCTCATGCTTTGTAGAATGCACTTTGAGAATGGACATATTAGGTACTGCTGATGTGCTCTCATGCTTTGTAGAATGCACTTTGAGAATGGACATATTAGGTACTGCTGATGTACTCTCATGCTTTGTAGAATGCACTTTGAGAATGGACATATTAGGTACTGCTGATGTACTCTCATGCTTTGTAGAATGCACTTTGAGAATGGACATATTAGGTACTGCTGATGTACTCTCATGCTTTGTAGAATGCACTTTGAGAATGCACATATTAAGTACTGCTGATGTACTCTCATGCTTTGTAGAATGCACTTTGAGAATGCACATATTAGGTACTGCTGATGTGCTCTCATGCTTTGTAGAATGCACTTTGAGAATGGACATATTAGGTACTGCTGATGTACTCTCATGCTTTGTAGAATGCACTTTGAGAATGGACATATTAGGTACTGCTGATGTACTCTCATGCTTTGTAGAATGCACTTTGAGAATGCACATATTAGGTACTGCTGATGTACTCTCATGCTTTGTAGAATGCACTTTGAGAATGCACATATTAGGTACTGCTGATGTGCTCTCATGCTTTGTAGAATGCACTTTGAGAATGGACATATTAGGTACTGCTGATGTACTCTCATGCTTTGTAGAATGCACTTTGAGAATGGACATATTAGGTACTGCTGATGTACTCTCATGCTTTGTAGAATGCACTTTGAGAATGGACATATTAGGTACTGCTGATGTACTTTCGCACTTTGCACTTTGAGAATGCACATATTAGGTACTGCTGATGTACTCTAGCACTTTGCACTTTGAGAATGCACATATTAGGTACTGCTGATGTACTCTCTTGCTTTATAGAATGCACTTTGAGAATGGACATATTAGGTACTGCTGATGTACTCTCATGCTTTGTAGAATGCACTTTGAGAATGCACATATTGGTACTGCTGATGTACTCTCATGCTTTGTAGAATGCACTTTGAGAATGCACATATTAGGTACTGCTGATGTACTCTCATGCTTTGTAGAATGCACTTTGAGAATGCACATATTAGGTACTGCTGATGTACTCTCATGCTTTGTACAATGCACTTTGAGAATGCACATATTAGGTACTGCTGATGTACTCTCATGCTTTGTAGAATGCACTTTGAGAATGGACATATTAGGTACTGCTGATGTACTCTCATGCTTTGTAGAATGCACTTTGAGAATGGACATATTAGGTACTGCTGATGTACTCTCATGCTTTGTAGAATGCACTTTGAGAATGGACATATTAGGTACTGCTGATGTACTCTCATGCTTTGTAGAATGCACTTTGAGAATGGACATATTAGGTACTGCTGATGTACTCTCATGCTTTGTAGAATGCACTTTGAGAATGCACATATTAGGTACTGCTGATGTACTCTCGTACTTTGCACTTTGAGAATGCACATATTAGGTACTGCTGATGTACTCTCATGCTTACTAGAATGCACTTTGAGAATGCACATATTAGGTACTGCTGATGCACTCTCATGCTTTGTAGAATGCACTTTGAGAATGGACATATTAGGTACTGCTGATGTACTCTCATGCTTTGTAGAATGCACTTTGAGAATGGACATATTAGGTACTGCTGATGTACTCTCATGCTTTGTAGAACGCACTTTAGGAATGCACATATAAGGTACTGCTGATGTACTCTCCCACTTTGTAGAATGCACTTTGAGAATGCACATATTAGGTACTGCTAATGTACTCTCGCACTTTGCACTTTGAGAATGGACATATTAGGTACTGCTGATGTACTCTCATGCTTTGTAGAATGCACTTTGAGAATGCACATATTAGGTACTGCTGATGTACTCTCGCACTTTGCACTTTGAGAATGCACATATTAGGTACTGCTGATGTACTCTCATGCTTTGTAGAATGCACTTTGAGAATGGACATATTAGGTACTGCTGATGTACTCTCATGCTTTGTAGAATGCACTTTGAGAATGGACATGTTAGGTTCTGCTGATGTACACTCATGCTTTGTAGAATGCACTTTGAGAATGCACATATTAGGTACTGCTGATGTACTCTCTTGCTTTGTAGAATGCACTTTGGGAATGCACATATTAGATACTGCTGATGTACTCTCGCACTTTGTAGACTACTTAGAAGTCCACTTTTCCTGTTGACATTCTGATAGTCCTCAGAATCTATACTTGGTGGTACATAAAGTGCTACGTATGCACACTTAGTCATATTAAAGAAAGATGGTTGGTATTACTGCAGCTTTGTAAAACTATTCACACCATTTTGTCAAGACCAGTCTGATGAAGTTTGCTTAATGCAGTAAACAAAATCGCTCACTTTACATTTATTTTGGTTTCCAGTGTGGTTTTTCTTCCATTTAGTGTTTTTTACAAGTTTGTGTTTTATTAGCGTTTAGACAGGGACAACTTGTACAAAGCAGTATCTCACATATGCATGGTCTGCAGCCAGTACCCATCAATCCTTTACTGTTACACAATACCTCCACCTATATGTGAGAACTAGTACTGTAGGCAGTTGGGTTTACTATGTTGTACTGCTTGCAGTACCTGGTCTTACATACAGGTGGAGCACAACTTACACTGCAACAGCCAGTACATTCACATGAGCTATCATGATGGTTTCAGATTTTTTAATTGGTGATAAAATGTCAAATTTTTTTGTGCTATAAGGAACCTGATTTCCATTTTAGTACTGTGACTAAGGCTTTGGGATTCCTTATTTGCCCACATGGCATGAGGAGTCTTGGAACCTTTGTTTTGGCATCAGAAATGGAGTTACTGTGTGGGGTACCATGATACTCCATATGTACCCTACTTGTAACTTCTTTTAGAATCTGTCCAGTAATAGTATCATAAGCAGAAGTGACATAATTGTACTTGTAGAATTTCTCTGTCACTTCATGTTGACTTAGTTTCTTCCTCATTACACAAGGTAGGCTAAATGAAATGCTTTCCAGTTACCATGCTTATGAATTTGTACTTTATTGTAGCTTGAATCATTGATTGATTAATTTGTCTTGCCATATTTTTGGGAAGCATACAGTTACAATTCCCTCACATAATACAACTTTTTCTTTGGTGATTTTATTAATGAGGCATCTAAGTATACACACACACACAACATACACACACATATATATTATATATATATATATATATATATATATATATATATATATATATATATATAATTAATACTGAACAAAGCACCATAACAGACCAAAAACCCAATTAGCTATAATCAAAACTGTGAAAGTAAATAAACATCAAAATAAAGAAAGTGGAAAGGAAGCCTAGCCCTGATAGAATAAATGAACACTTTATTTACCAAAATAATCAAAAACACAAAAAAAATCTATAGACAAACACATTTAATCTCAACCTTCATTAGATCTGGACTGCTTCTCTCAAGGACCCTTATATACCTTTTCATTTGCATACTAAATTGCCAATTAATTTAAATACCATTTAATGAAACATTTACTGCAATGCATAGCATTTTTAGAATGGTCGTTGAAATGTTTCATTAAATGGTATTTAAATTAATTGACAATTTGGTATGCAAATTAAAGGTATATAAGGGTCCTTGAGAGAAGCAGTCCACATCTAATGAAGGTTGAAACAAAAACGTATTGTTCATAGAGAGTGTTTATGTTTTGTCTTATTTTGGCTGAATAAAGTTGTGAATTTGATTTATCAGTGGCTGGCTACATTTCCTGGGTGCCTTGGATTACTTAGTGGACTATTTGGTATCTTTGGCATTTTTATTTTGATTGTAAAAAGGAAAACAAGTTCCTTTCCCACTCTTTGCACTAAATTGCATCCATAACACTAGCATCCAATTTATCTAAATAGTAGCAATGTTATAGAAAGGGATTATTTAAGGTTTGGTGTGGTGTTAAACTTTGGACGGGAGCACACATTACTGAGATGGGCAAGGGGCTATACCCAAATCTACACCATATCTTAAAAAAACTTCCCATAATGCTTCCAATACACAAGACACATTTAGACATATAAACATGCACCAGCATATATACTACAAACATGAAATCTAACCCTTTACCTAACAACAACCCTAATTCTAAAATACACACACTGGCACACAAACACACAAAACCTAAACAAGTAGCTAACCTTTATCCTAACACTAACACTCAAACACATACATACACACTCTGATTCCCTCCCAATCCCAACTCAGCTGTTTGGAAGAAATGGCACTATAAGATATCAAACATTTCCACTACCCAAATGTTTGATGATCTCAACCACCCCTAGCATTTGTCAACAAAAAAAACATTTGACAAAATGCATGGGAACCGTATATATGTATGTGACATTTGATGTACAACTTTCATCAACAAAAAAATTCACAATTGATCTAAAACATGTTTTATTGAAAACTCAAATGACTGAATTACATTTGATAGAAAAGTGTGCAAGATCATAGAAAATCACTGCTGATGTGGTTTTGAATCATAGGAATTAGAGTACAGATTAGTGCTGATCAGTATTTGTCCTTTGATAATGCCAAATGTTACACATTACTTCCAGTTCTAGAAGTTTCTGTTTGTGTGACATCCATGATTCAAAGTGTCAGAAGTTTTCTCTTTCCTCTGTGACTGTGGATTTAGTAAATTTAAGTAAGAGAGGCTGTGGGGGGCTTCACACTCCACATATAAGGTGCAGGGGGTCTTGTCCCCATGCCCCTGCTAAAAAATGTTTTGGAGAAGCATTTTCAGTATATGAAGTTTTTTGATGTAATGTGATTCAGCTAAGTTCGTTTTACATTAAATGTGTAATGGATGATTTTTTTTATATTTTCTGATTAGATGAAAAGTGTCTTATGTAAAAATTAAGATTTATATATTTATATCTATATCTATATATGTGTGTACGTGTGTGTACATATAACAAACTCCCACCCTTTTATTATGGCAGCAATGAGCAGCTTGACCTTCCTTTAACAGTTCAGTTTCCCTGTCACATAACTTGTCCCATTTTGTGTATAGATAATGCCATTGGGACGCAGATGAAAGCTCAGATTATAAATGCTGGGTAATTAGACAAGCATTGGACAATGACACTGTTTGGGTGTTTTAATTTGCAGTTTATATAATTGCCCTGAAATCTAAATTGCATTAATCACACATTGTTACTAAAAGCCATCACTTTTCTTTGTGCTATATACTTTTACTGCTTAGGTCATCTTAAGTTCAGCTAAAGCACCTTATTTTCATTGGGATCCTGCTTATGCTTGCAGTTTAAAGTGCTGTACTTTATGATAAAGAAGATGTGAGTGTAATCAGCAGTCCATTTGATTTAGTACTTGTTCAGTGAGCACAAACATGTTATTCATAATGCAAAAGTAAATCAATTATTGCAAAATCAAACTTGCCTTTAAAATTCTGGTCATGTCAACAAAATGCCTTGGCACCAATCCTCAGACTTCTCATTCAACTACCCAGTCCGGGCATTAGGCCATCTTAACAAAAAGAGTGAAAGATGATACATGTGCAGGATTTTTTGAGCAGGCTAAAGGCAGAGCGGCTATTCAGTCACCAGCAGGACAAATGTATATGAACCTTGCAAAAGTTTATTAAACAGATCAATTAGGTTAACAGCAGCATGTGTACTTACAAATCATCAGTTCAAATAACTTCTCTGCAACTAATCTTTGAATTTCTTTGAAACATTTATAGTGGATATGATTACTGATTACTTTCTAACCAAGTCCTTAAATAAATATTCCCAAGACCATGAAGTGCTTTTCAAGCCAAGGTTAATTATCACCAATGACTGTAGTCTTTATATGTGTGATGATACTGCAAGTTTATTTAATATTCCTCCTAATCTGTCGATGGCACAATGTTTTTATTATGAAAATACATGTATAAATGCATTGTATAGTATCACTACATAGGTGAAGAGTTGGTACTGAAAGTATGTATTGTGCAATCTAATTTTAATACTTCTATGATTTGTTAATTCATAACTGTTTTGAAGAACATTTTATCTATTTATTTTTCTTAAACAAAATGTTCCTTGAAAGTACATGCCAACAGTGAAAATAAACAATTTCCAGTCCCCCTGGGGACTTTAGCCCATACTTGCCCTTACTTATATATACTTACTTCATGGTAACACAACAGCAAGGATGAGGAGAAATTCCCTATTATAGTGCACAGCAAGCTGGAACAAACGGTGACCAAACTCTGGTTAAGTAAATACTGTGACAAAAACGCAAATCAAAAATTGGACAAAACTCTTGCAAATACTGCACATGGAGCTAAATCTGACAGCAACACTCCTGCAACCAAAAAAAATGTACTCTGAAAGGAAAAACATACACTCATACATATACCTCCTATTCCCAAAATACCTCTTCTAGATCTCATCTGTATGAGGTCAGAAATGTGGGGAGGGTGTGTTGAAGGTCACGTACAGTTATTTTCATGGTAAGTCCATACATTTTATGTCTAACATAATCTGTGTCCAGTTTCTTTCAGAGCCGACTCTCAGGCTCATCCTCCTGGTTGACATCAGGATAGCATTCCATGAATGACTGCTGCTGCAAAGAAAGACATAGACCTTAACTCACATTCACATTATAGTGTCATTCAAAAGTATTCAGAGAAGCCTATATTACAGCTGTGTAAATAGCATCCACACATACATTTATCTGATATACCTCTTACAGCAAAAAATTTGGACAAAGCCACAAATAATGGAGGGACAAAAGCCCAAAAATAGAGACATTTTTTAAATATTGCTCTTACAAACTTAAAAAGTTGATAGAATAACAGTTTTTGCATTAACATGAATTTTCTGAAGGATATGAAGTCTGAAACTCAAATGTTTGCCATTATGTTCTGACTTAAGTCTTCAATGATTTGCCAGAAAAACCACAATTTTATGAGAAACAGACCAAAACTATGAGACATAAATCTTGTCCTTCTACGAAAATCTGGACAGTTGAGAGGTATGGTCAGTGCCCTAATGGAATGTATGGTAAGTTTGCAGGTAAGGCCTGGTTGGACTTTGTGTAGCAAAAAACAATAGACTCGCAAAACAACCTGGACAGATGTAAGCAACTGAATATCATTCATGACTAATTTTTGTCAGCATAAAACCTTAACTTCCTTTGTACATACATGCAGTGTAAAGCATACTACCAACTATTAGAATAGTTCAGAAGCAGTTTATTAAAAACACAGTTACACTGACTGACTAATTCAAATGTAATACCTTATTCACCAAAGTAGGATTTGTCCACAAAACTGATGTTATTCTTATGAAAAAATAGTGACTACAGATCATAGGATCATAGGATCATAGGAGGTTACTAAGCTAATGGCCCTGTGGCCCTTACAAGCATAGCCAAGAGTTTATCCCAAAAAAGAAACCTCAGTCAGCACCTGTCACCCCTATCATTGAGAGACAAAGGTGGAACCCCTGGGATAAATTTATGGTTTCCTATCCACTCATCAAGGTTGCATTTAAAGAGGGTCATTGAGGTACTCTGTTTGACATGTATGGGAAGTCTATTCCAGAGAGGTTTTGTTGATGTCGCATATTAGATTTAGGCCTATTGAGCGGGTAATACACAAGGAGTTAGACTTATGGATATGGAGCATCTCTAGTAGGACAGGGACCGATATTGCCTTGTAGGCAAGACACAGATCACCTCTGAGTAATCTGTATGATACCAAGTAGAGTGATAGTGATTTAAGCCTGTCCGCATAGGATAGGTGTTGGAGGCCATGCATTCTCTTTGTGAGGTATTTCTGTGGCCTTTCCAGTTAGTGCAGGTGTTTGGAAAGGTGCATACCAAACAGGGCATTATACTCAATTATAGGTCTAATAAGGGAGGATTACAGAGCGGTAATAACCTCCTTTTTTCTCAATGCAATCCCTTTACTTATAAGATGAGCCAAGTAAAAGGCTTTTCTGACCACCACCACCACATGATGTTCGAATGTGAGATTGTTGTCAACCTGAGTACCCAGGACTCTCACCACAGGTTGTGTGCTTTGGGGGATGCCATTGATGTGGTAATCAGTAGGGGCCGTGTTTTTGCCGAATGATACAATAATACATTTTTTTCCATTTAACATAAGGGCATGACTTTGGCACCAGTTATTTGTAGCTGTGAGACCCTCTTGCAGTATGTTAACATCAATTGGGGAGTCAGTGACAGCACCCAACTTATAGTCATATGCAAACTTGGTCAGGCGCAGGCCCTTTGTCTTTGCTTGGACCTCTGAGATGTATAAGTCATGAAGGCTCAGTGTCTCTCCAGTAAGTGTTTTACAACTGTAAATGCCTATTTATGCTGAATTGTATTAGACATAGACATTTTATAGCTGTATTATGTTATGTTTCATTTCTGTCTCCAATCTGCTTACTTACACTATCAGACTTCTCCCCCACCACGCATTGTTTAACCACTACTATTCCTCTGAAGCACTGACCCTCATTCCATTGATTGATGATATATAACATGCGTCTAAAAATAATTATAACTCCTCCTCTTATCTTTACACTCTTAATTCTGCCATACTTTCTATGAAAAACACTACCCCAAAAATTATAAATTCAACCACTTGCTTCTGGAAAAAACCAATCCTATCCAAACCAAATACAGACACTAAACAACTATTCAAAGTTATTAGACTACTAGTTTATTTTAAGTAAAAATATAACCAAAGATGGGGACATCCATCCCAATCCAGGCCCAACCCTTAACTCAAACCTACCAGACCACCACCTCCTCCCACCGAATAACCCTCCCCTCATGTGCCACTCTATACATTAGATAGCCTGCACATAAGATATAGCCTAGCCTATGCTGTACTCAGCCACATACCTCCCCCAAAATAATGTGTCTATATGGAACATGGCCCGCTAATCACCAAAGACAATGAGATCCCCTGCCTCCCGTCACAATATACTTAGGCAGATAGAAAGAAAAGAGGAGGTGAAAGAGCTGCCTTATATAATAGCATCATTTACATAACTAACAACCCTATACCAACACCCAGGTGTCTCAACGCTGGAAATACTAGCTCTAACAATTCTACTAAATAATCATCATATATACACCTACCAACCCACTATATTCCTGGGAACAATGTAGAAACACTAGAGGTCATTTCTACATTGATAGCCAACAACTACCCTCAAGAAACCATTGTCCTAAGCAATCCCTGTTAACCCATATGATTCTCCTGATATTATAACTAGACTGACGTATAGGCCTAGTCATCCCCAGAAAAGGCATTAGACATATACTCACCAACAGTCATGTAAGAACGGCATGTCTGGAACTCCTTGTCGATCTTGTGATCACCTGTTCACATACCAACTGAAGATCAAAATTAATTGTGATTACCCATTTATAGGTCTATCGATCCAAGAAAACTCCTTTGACCCAACTAGAATTTAACTGAATCAAACGTAAATTTGGATAAACTAAAGTTCCTTCCTTGAACACCATACTTGAAAAGTCACCATTTAACAATTCATTCCTACTTATACTTGACTCGCATGCCCTAAACTAACATACCAGAATTAAAACCCAACTATAATTCCCACAATAACAGACAATCAAAACCAACCACAACAACTATGAGCAAAGCGGGATAAATGGGCGACTACCAGCATGAGACTATCGTATCAAATTCCAATAACTAGAAATGAGATCAAAAGCCATCATACTAGATAAGAAAATAATAACTCCTCAAACCACACATAAACATCATAATAACCCTCCAAAGAGGCAAATCCACATATAAATGTTCTCTAACTACTGAAATCCATTTACTCACCTTATCCAATCTATAAGAGCTAAACTTTTATAGCCAATACTTTTCCAACTAGAAACGGCTATTACAACTATTCTCCATACTTTGCGCTCACTATACCTGGCCTACCACAGCTCCCAGCCAGTGTCCATATCTTACTGATCCCCTTTTGAAAAACTGAAGTTCCTTTCCTTTTAGCTGATCTTTCTTGTCAGGCTGCTGCTCTACCAAGCGATGTATCCCAATATCAATCCTTAATACCAGAACCTATAACCGAGTCTCAATCCCCTGTTAATCGAAAATATCCTATGTTATTTCCACTCCAAGGAGATTCATCCACAGAATCCTTATCCACTATAGAATTTAGCCACTTACTATCACCACTTGCCAAAAATTATGGAACAACCAAAATCAATGTTTTATTCAACAAAAACTACTACAGGACTTCTCAAACATGATTTCAGACCCCATCATAGTACAACCACTGCCCTCCTCTTATGTTCCAATGCTTTCTACTAACTCTAACTCACACCCAAGGCCAAAACAAAGTCGCAAACTGGCTTACAACCATCTAACCATCTGATCTTAAATCCAAAAAAAACCAAGTTACTTCTCTTTACCCACCAGTTTTACAGATTCCGACTGAAAACTTACTGCAAACCAATAATGGGACCATCATCTCCCAGATACCCGTATATAGCAAACAGGAGTAAACATTGACAATAAACTCAGATTTGATATACATAAAACATAAACACAGCTAAGATACATAAGTAGTGTGCTGTGATAAAAAGAAATATGTATCCTATTCCTCACCACTGCCTACCTTGCTGTTAATATCCTAATAATGTTACACATGTTACATTTGTAGTTAGTACTGCAGAGGGGCGGAATGGGGCGGGGAACAAGAACACACAACATAGCAGCAGATTTCTTCAGCTCCACCAATTTCATTAGAACTTCAGTCTCTGATAACCATAATCCAGCAACTTATCACAGATGGATAAAAAGATAATAAAATTGATACCTTCATAGAAAATAATACAGCAAAATACCAAGCAAGATGCGACAAAACGATGGATTAAACTGATACCTCAGAAAACTAAAACAATTAATTCATATATATAGACCTGCACAGATGAAAAAAATGGGACACACAGGAAAAGAAAACCAAGAAGAGGAAAAAAACACTGAGTTTCGCGCCGAAACAGCATATTTACCAAAGTTTCAAGACGCACCGGAAAATGACCAGCAATAACATTTAACACATGACTGCCAGGAAAACTTTACCTTTACATTTCTTTTTAACAACATGGCCCCTAAAACTTTAGGGACTTCTAAAGCTAATATTAATACTCGAAAAACAACACAGATCTGTAATCAGTTGATTCTAATAAAAAACTATCCTTGAGACTACATGATAGACTTACTCAAGCTATTAAAGAGATGGTTCTGGGACCTGTCAGCTAAAGCTCCTGAAGAGATTACACTTCTTGAGCTGACAATGACTAAAAGTTTTGAAAAGCCAATTAGGGAGCCAAAAAAAGCCTTTAAACAATATTTCTTTGTTTCCTGCTGTTTAAAATCTTCCTCTGACATCCTGAAAAAATTTCGATTAATTTGACTTCTGTCACTGTTTATCAAAAAATAAGATTTTGGATAAAATAGAGGAAATGGAAAATGAGCTCCTCATTAAAGAGACTATGTAAACCGAAACTTTGTGAAGACTTCAGATAGATAGAAGAGAGAAAACAAATGACGCAGTTCTATGTTTTTTTTTTTTTTTTTTTCTCATCATTTTACTTCATTATTAATCTACACCTAAACATATGGTTGTTTACCATTAAATATAAATATTATTATATATCATCGTAGAACTTTATATTCATGCACCCTAAGTATAGGGAGAATTATAATTTTATTATATTCCCTATAATGTATACTGTGGGTATGCTTTGTCATCTACTTGAAGAACTATAAAGTAGATAATGATCAAAAATGGCACGTTGATATTCGATAATAAAGTTAAATAAAGATTTCTTAACAAGAAAGAATTCTAAGAGAAACTTGCTGGTTAGAGGTCTGGAATCTTAGACAACATTAATCAATGGATCTAATGTCTATAACAGGTTGTTAGAGATTCCAACACTGATTGACTTATTGACTTGAAAATTTACAACATAAAGTTTCTGATAAAGGTAAACTTTCATACATACATACAAAATTATCAGACAATAAACTTTTAGTGTGAACCAAATCAACAAGATAAACAATATATATTGAATCTGCCTATAGAACCACGCTTTCCATTGTCTGAGACTTTATATTATGAAAATTTTTACATAGATCTTTTATACACCTTGATGATGAATAAATAAATAATAAAGATAATCTATGTAAGAGAAATGTAAGTCAATTAATGAATAATTTCTATTTTTACAAATTCTTTTATTATTCACACCTGTACCTCAAAGTGTTAAAAAGGCTAAGCTCTTTGTTATGGTAGTGTTAATAAGCTTCCCTTGGCTAGGAAAATAATAACCAGAAATCATTGATTTCAGATACAATTCCTTCGTTCAATGAATTTCCCAAATGTTATGAAATATAGAATGTGTATAATATAATAAAAACACAACGTTAGGCCAAGAAACCAAGAAAAAACATCTTATTATATTGTATGATAATTTACAAAATTTGTTAAAAAAAATCCCATCACTAGTATGGTGGTTTAGTTTAATTAATTGAATTTGATTGTAGTGGATGTCTCCTTGTAAATACTTTAGTTGTTTTGTTAAATGTATGCTAAATAGTAGGGATTCCAGAACAGATCCCTAGGGAACATCACTACTGACAGATCTGCTGTTGGAAATGGCAGCACTTATTTTGACCTTGTGTGTTCTTATCTGTGAGCCAGTTGGCCACCCATCCGACTAGATAAGGATTAACACCAAGTTGTGTTAGCTTTTCATGATGCCTGAGTGGGGGATTGTGTCAAAGGCCTTGGCCAGATCAAGGTAAGCTGTATGTACTGAGTTTCCCTCATCCAGGGCCTTGGCAACAGTCTCAAAAAAGTCATCTAGGGTCAGTAGGCAAGATCTGCCCCTGACAATTCTGAACTGGGTGGGGTCAATTGCTTGGAGATTGCCTATGTCCTTGTATATGAGATCTATAATAATAATAATAATATGCTCCATGACTTTTCAGATCAGACTTGTCAAACTGATGGAGCAATAATTTCCTGGGTCAGTGGTGAAACCACCTTTGTGTAAAGGGATGACAATGGTAGTTCTCCACTCTGCTGAAATGAAGCCTATAGTTAGACTGTGGTTGAATAGGGTGGCAAAGCTAGTTCTTGCTGGAGATGCTGCAGAATACAGCCTGGGATACTATCAGGTCCCATGGAAACTGTATTCTTTGCCTTGGATAGGGCCTTTAACACCTGATCTACAGAGATGTGAGGTGTGGGACAAGTATTGGGGATGTTGACTGGGCCTTTCAGGGGTGATAAGGGGATGAAGTTTGTGCTGACCCTATCAGCCAGCAGGATTGATGTAAGTGGTACCAATAAGTACTAGCTCAGAACAAACTTGGGCTTTGCCATGGAGGTTCCTAATGTAACTGAAGAATGACTTGTAGTTTCCCTTTGTTTTGGAGGCTAATTTCAACTCATTATTGGCTTTGGATGTTTTCACTAGTGATCTAATTTGCTTGTTGAGGCACTGGAGGGAGTTCTTCCAATTTGCAATTTGTTCCTTTTTACCCTTGGACAACAGTTTATTCCTTTTGTTGTAAATCCTGTTGATAGAGGATGTCCACTAGACAGGTTTGTGTTTCCTAGAGGAGCAGATTTTAGTTCTGTTGGGTATGGCTGAGTCCATGTAGTTGAACAGGTGCTTGTATACTGCACTGGCGTACTATTCACCACAGTTGTCTGCATCATCTGAGGGGGGTGGTGGTGTGAAGCTGCAGATACCCTCACTTAAGAGGTTGTAGTCAGCTTTTGAGAAGTTTTTTAGCCTGGTTATGGGTGGGGAGGGATTGGTTGAGATAGAAACTTCGAATGAGACAGACCAATGATCTGATTTAACCAGGGTAGAATAGTAGAATATACTATAGGAGTGGTGCAGCGGTCACTCATGTTGGTGAGAACTATGTCCATTATGTTATCTTCCCTTGTGGGGGATAAGACCAGCTGATCTAGTGGGTTAGAAGTGATGAAGTCAAGGAATCATTGGCTGAGTGCATTAGTGCATAAATAGTTCACCCAAGCTATGGTGGGATAGTTGAAGTCACCAAGAATCAGGGTGTTATTGGGTACCTTGATGGAGTCAAGTAGGTCCAGGTAGGAGGTGTGGGTGTCCAGAGACATTGAAGGGGGTCTATAGCTGGCTATAACTTGGATGGGTGTCTTGCCAACCGTCAGTTGTACCTGGAGTAATTCCAGTGCATCATGTTGGTAAACCAGTATGGAGGTGTGCCTGTTCTTAATGAAGATAGAGACTCCACCACCCTTAGTCTTTCTGCCCTCATTTTGTGGTCAGTAAATGTGGAATAAGGTATAGCCTGGTAAGGTGGGGTGCTCTCTGCAGCCCTGAACCAAGTTTCTGTGAATGCACAGACATCAGCATCTTCCAGTTTGATGAGAGCCTTCAGTGAGCATTTTCAGATTAAGGCTCCTAGCACTGAGCAGCATAACCTTCAATTTGCTTTTAGACAGATCTTTTATGTTGGAAGATTTGTCTTTGGGACATGGCCTAAAAAAGGCACAATGAGGGAGGCAAGAGCTTTGACCAAGAATCTGGAACCCTAGGGGTGACAGGTAGAGGGCATCTCTGGCAAAGCATTGTGGCCTGTCAATATATAATATAATATAATATAATATAATATAATATAATATAATATAATATAATATAATATAATATAATATAATATAATATAATATAATATAATAGGTTCATAGGTTGGTACTAGGCTATTGGCCCTAGGGCCTATGCAAGCCTAGCCATAACAATTCCCTGGATATTTCTTCCCACAATATTTACTTCTCTGGGCCCCTGTCTAGCATTATAATATAATGTAATATAATTTATTCCTCAGCTAGTCGCAACCACTGACATCTTGTGCATTACACTTCTTGACTGCATCTTTCTCATCTTGTTGCTTGGCCAGTTCTCCTGATCTAAGCACGGTTTCTCTGTGCTATTTTGGCTGCCCAGCAGTGTTTTAAAACTACCACAGATCTGTTAAACTACTTCTATGGACCAGTGAATCTCCCCAAGACTGTGCATTGACTGTACCTTTTTCATCTTTTTGCTCAGCCAGTTTTCCTGATCTTAGTGCAGTCCCTCTACACTATATTGGCTGCCCAGCAGTGTTTTAAAACTACCATGGACCTGTTAAACAACTTCTATGGACCAGTGACTCTCCCCAAGACTCTGCATTGATTGTACCTTTTTCATCTTGTTGCTCGGCCAGTTCTCCTGATCTTAATGAGGTCCCTCTACACTATATTGGCTGCCCAGCAGTGTTTTAAAACTACCATGGACCTGTTAAACTGCTTCTAGGGACCAGTGAATCTCCCTAAGACTGTGCACTGACTGCACCTTTCTTGTCTTGTTGCTCAGCCAGTTATCCTGATCTACGTTCAGTTCCATTACACTATTTTGGCTGCCCAGCAGTGTTTTAAAACTACCATGACCTGTTAAACTGCTTCTAGGGACCAGGGAATCTCCCTAGGACTGTGCACATAGGTGTCTTCTGTAGTGCATCACTACCTTGATGCTACTACAGTTAAATATTTTACCACTTTATCTCCAAATACTGTGTAGCCCTCACGTTTATGTTTCTACATTAAGTACTACTTACAAAACACCAGTAGTGACTGCTGAGACCTCTACTCTCTAGTAATATCCTTAATTATCTTAACCCCTGGAAACTTTCTGTTCTCCCTGGCTTTCTGCATTAGCTTCCTGCAGCCGGAAAGCTCATTCTCCCTGTGCACCTTCATAGCATTCACTGCTATAATCTCCTCTCTGTTTTGCTCTCTTCTTTACTCAGCTCTTTTTCTCCCACTCTGATTCCTGTTCTTACCTCTACTGATAGTTTTTCTGCACGCTTACCTTTCCAGGTTCACCTACTACCTTCTTCTTCTTCCTAGCCAATCAAGCCCCTTATCGGTGTTACTGCCCCACACCCTTGCACTGCTGCCCTATGGAGTATCAACCTAGCTTTTAAACAGGGTACGTGCCATCTTTATCCCATTTACTCCTCAGCTAGTCGCAACCACTGGTGTCTTGTGTGTTACATTTCTGTAAGTTTTTGTTTTTCTGTTTGTATTACTGTATTCATTTACACATATAGTTAGACTTGGGAAATTGTGCTTCTTTTATCTGCTAGTTTAAGCTTGCTAAATGTTATGCAGCATTAGCGACTGCCACTTTTGCATATAATCACTTTATTTCTAGTGTCATATCTTGTGTGATTAAATGAATGACCTCCTAATATATTGAAACTGCCTTTGTTAAACATGTTTATCTTCTGTGTCTAAATGCATGAGCTCTGTAAATGATATGTGTTTGCATATGTAACCAGCCTATACTGTGCTTGCGAGTGTAACTGTGTTGCCCTGCAGCTGGTTTCAGTCAGTTTACAACATTAATACTTAGTAGCTTTTTTAAGAGAACTACCTGAACCACCTTGAATGTAACTGTTTTTACAGCTTGGTTTTAATTGTGTGCACTGTCAGTTCTGTGCTATTTGTTTAATTACCAGTGCTTTTGCTTCTAACATACTCACTCCCTGCTGCTGTTGTTTTTTTATTCTTGTCTCTTCCCTCTCCCCCCATACCAGTGACTGCACCTTTCTCGTCTTATTGCCCGGCCAGTTCTCCTGATCTAAGCAAGATTCCTCTATGCTATTTTGGCTACCCAGCAGTGTTTTAAAACTACCACAGACCTGTTAAACTGTTTCTAGGGATCAGCAAATCTCCCTAAGACTGTGAATGTGATGTCCTCTGTAGTGCACCGCTATCTTGATATTACTATAGTTAAATATTTCACCACATTGTTTACCTCCAAATACTGTTTAACCCTCACTTTTATGTTTCTACATTAAGTACTATGTAAAAAATGCCAGTAGTCACTGCTGAGACCTCCTCTCTCTAGTAATACCCTTAATTATCTTCACCCCTGGAAACTTTCTGTTCTCCCCAGCTTTCTGCATTAGCTTCCTGCTGCTGGAAAGCTCATTCTCACTGTGCACCTTCATAGCATTCACTGTTATAATCTCCTCTCTGTTTTTCTATCGTCTTTACTCGGCTCTTTTTCACCTGCTCTGATTTACATTCTTACCTCTACTGATAGTGTTTCTCCAGACTTGCCTTTCCAGCCCACTCCAGACTGCTCCATTCACCCTTGCTACACTCAGGCTCATTCCGCTCCCCTACCCTACCCCCATTCCCACCCACCTCCCTATTCTATTAGATTTATACTCTGTACCGCTTGTTCCACCCCTACCTCTTCCAGTGCTTATACAATCCTACCAGTCCACTCCTCCATCTTAGCACTCCACTCTCTCCACTCTCTCTTCTTCACCTCCCCTCTTCTACATCCACTTCCACCTGTTGCCCCTAACTGCTTTCACACTGGCTTCTTGACTTCTACATTCTTCTTACTCTCTACTATTATTGTACTACTAACACCTGAATTAATACTACTTATTACTATCACTACTTCTAATAAAACCCCACCTTCTTACATCTCATTTCCTATCTTAACTTATGTCTGCAACTCCTCCACTCATGTCCCTTACTCACTTTGAATCCCCCCTCTACCCCATGACCATACTGCTACTCTGTTTCTCATCCTTTACTGCCTATTATGCAACACATAATCACCTGCTTACTCCTTCTGCAATTACATCTCCATTACCTCACAAGGAAGCTCCCCTACCCTTCCTAATATCCTGTCTCTTTTCAATTCCTCACATTCCCAACTCAACAAATACAAAATACTCACCCACTCAGCTACATCCCCTAAACCTAAACAAAAACCTTATAGCTTCTACCTTTACTCACTCAAATCACCCCACCCTCAAACTCAGTACTATTAGATGGTGACATCCACCCCAACACTGGCCCTTCCATCACACCTACTAAAACCTCCAACCCAACTAAACATCTCTCTATATATGCTATTAACATACAGAGTCTACCTAGAAAATTTACAGAGCTACACTCTTGGATCACCCACAATTCTCCTCAAATCTTAACCCTCTCAGAAACTTGGTTAAACCCACACATCTCTGATACAGAAATTCTAAATCCCCACTACAATATATACCACCTTGGTAGAACTGCCAAAAAAGGTGGTGGAGTAGCAGTTATGCATTCCAAGCATCTCATCCTCTCCCCCCTACATATAGGACTGCCTAATTGCCACCCAACTTAACTACTACGTCTTAACTGTCACCTCAATCCCCAAAAGAAATTTGCCATTGCAACATTATATATACCACCAGGAAACAACATTCCTGTACTCAAATCTGTCATATCCTGGCTCTCATTGCATATCCACTATGAGACCATTCTACTTGGAGATGTTAATATTGACTGGCAAAAACTATCATCTCCCTTCTCTTCTCTCCACATTAACCACCACTGCTTTCACCAACTCATCACAACTCCTACTTGCTTTAATAGTAATAATGCTAAATGCTCCACCTTAGACTGGATAGTCACCTCTGAACCATCCTTTTATCACAACCCCAGTACCCTACCTGGTTCCCTAAGTGATCATCTCCCTGTACGAATCCTAAGACATTCCTCCCAATTTTCTAAATACCACCAAGACAGACACAGTCATGACCTTTCATCATTCAATGCAGAAACATTTAATAAAATGTTCTCTTCTATTAACTGGAGCCATTTGAAATGCCTTCCCCTTAATGATGCTGTTCTAACTTTTAATTGCACGTTCCTTGAAATTCTTGACTCTGTAGCTCCTTTAAGAAAAATCAGAATCATAACTTCATTCTCTCCCTGGCTCTCCAAAGACACCCTTACTCTCATGAAGCAAAGGGACAAGTATTGGAAACAATGGCTGAAAACGAAATCTACAACATACCTACAAAGATATAAAGAACTCCGTGACCTATAAAAAAAAACCAAATCAATAGAGATAAGAAAAAGTTCATTTATAATGCCCAATTCACTTATAATTTTAATGCCAGAAAAGTCTGGTACTCCATCAATAAGATTCTACATCCAAGTCAACCTACCAACCCCACCCCAACAATACTCCCCAAGATACTGCCACCTTACTAAATTCACATTTTATTGAATGTATTCTAAAACTGACCAATACCTGCCACTACACACACTGAAAGCAAAAATAACCCCTTTTCTCTCCAACCTGTCTCCACCTCCTACATAAAGTCCCTGCTACTAAAACTAAAACCTAAAACTTAAACTTCTCAAACTCGCAGCATACTCTATTGTCTATCCTATCTCCATTCTAGTAAACAGATCTATCCAAGAATCCACTGTCCCAGATATATGGAAATCTTTCTATACCATACCACTACACAATGGATGTAACTCCACAGACCCATCAAACTACAGACTAATTGTCATTCTCTGTCCTCTCTCCAAAATTCTCGAAAAATGTATTCACAACCAGCTCCTTAAGTACCTAATCAGTGAAAAACTACTGACTCCTTCTCAACATGCCTTCAGGCCCAACCATAGCACTTCCATTGCCCTCCTATCCTTCACTCACACTGTTGCTGAAGCCAGGAACAAAAATATTCTTGGGTCTTGCCTTTTCCTCGATATCTCTACTCAATATTGTCGCCCATTCTAAACTACTTGCTAAACTTACTGAACTTAATCTCTCTCCCACTACTATTGTCTGGTTCTCTAGCTATCTCTCAGACAGGTTCCAGTCTGTCAGTCTGTCAGATGGCAATCCACCTGTTCCACTTTCCTACCTATCCAGAATGGAATTCCTCAAGGCTCTATCCTTGGCCCCCTCCTCTTCAATATCTTCACTAATAATCTTCAGTCCTCCTGCACCACTTCTACCCCCATAAAATATGCAGGCAACTCATCTCTACCTCTGATAATATATTGAACCTTCTATCCATCACTCAAAAAACCTTCTCAGCTGTAGAAAAATGGCTAACTGACCACCAACTTATCTTTAACCCCAAAAAGACTAAGCTCCTACTATTCCTACCCAAATCCTTCTCTCACCACAAATCCACATTCACTCTTCTCTCACCCTCTTGAGAGGGTGGCCTAATGATTAAGGTGTTTGCCTTGCAAGCACAAGGTGCAGGGTTTGAGTCTCACAAGGGATACATGGCTAGGCTTAAAATGGCTTGCAAGGGTAGTTAGCTTAGTACTAATCCATGAACCTATACCCTTATCAAACCTGAGCCACACACCAAACTTCTGGGTACTATAATTGATGACCAGCTCAAATATGACATCCATTTTCAACACTGTATTAAAAACACTAGCCAGAAACTAGGCCTTTTCTATAGAAATAAAACAATTCCTTGCTCACAGCTCCAAAGCAGCTCTAGCACAAGCCTTCCTTCTTCCAAGCCTACTGTATGCCTCACCTATTTTTACCCATCTCCAGTCATCCTTACTAACCAAACTTGAACAAACCTATAACAATATAGCCAGATTCGCCTCCAGTCAGCCATATAAATCACATTACTGCCTTGCCCTAAAACAACTTCACTGGCTTGAATTCCCCCAGATTCTCCTTCTTTCTCCAGCTACAGTTTACTCACTCCCTACTAAATAAACCCTTTGCCTGTCCCTCTCTTTCTTGCATAGTATCCCTTTACATCCCTGCTCATTCACTCTGTAGCTCTGATCGGAACTTTCTAGACATCTATAAACCTAACAGAAATATCGGCAAACTCTTGTACAAAAACTCAGTATCCCTAGCTTGGAATAAGCTTCCTGCTAACATCCATATTATTAATAGTAGCAGCTCCTTTAAAACTGACATTAAAAACTACTTCCTGAACTCACAATCCTGCCCTTGTCACAATCCTACTTAAACTTTCATTTCCTCTCTAATTTTTATCTTTCTCCTCTCTTCTACTGCTCAGAATATGCTGGTCATATTCTCTCCACTCTTACATATGCAAAACTAACTTAATCTCTACACATGCTAAAAAAGGAAAAAAAAAAAAAAAAATATATATATATATATATATATATATATATATATATATATATAGATAGATAGATATATATATATATATATATATATATATATACATATATATATATATATATATATATATATATATATATATATTTTTTTTTTTATCTATTTATTTTTGCTTCATTACATTTTGTTTATTGTACTATTTGTACTTTCATTGTACTCCATGTGATTTCTTTGTTTTCACAAAGCATATTTTTTGCATCTATTATACAGTTTCTTTGTGCTCTGTGAAAACATAAATCTGTATGTTGTATGCTGGAGCTTTTCTCCTCGGGTCTCCACTGAAAAAGTCAACAAATGTCAAATAATATAATATAATATAATATAATATAATATAATATAATATAATATAATATAATATAATATAATATAATATAACAAGCTGAAGAAGCTCCAAATTGGCTTGTATGTGATTCGGTGGATAGCCAACTTGCTTAGGGACAGGGATACAAATTAAGAGTAGAGGTGCATCCTCCAAAAGCATGAAGGTGACCAATGCAGTTCTTCAAAGATCTGTGCTGGGATCTCTGCTATTCAGTATCTGCTTCTCAGATCTCCATATATCAAACGAGGATCTCTGGTTAACAAAGTGTGCAAATGATTGTAAGCTATGAGTCATAATCATCAAGTCCTCCTCTGACATATAGCTGCTCCAACAGGATCTTGCACTTTGCAGTAACTCATGCACAAACAAATGGGCTGAAGATCAGTGCTAAAAAGGGCAGCATTGTCAAATATGGTAAGCAATTCCTAGCTCAAGCCTGTAGTATAGAAAAGACAACACTTCAAAATAAGATAGCAATGAGAGGCCTGGACACTTGAGTGGATAGTTCCCCAATGTTTGATTATCAAGTTGTAACAGCGCTTCAGAAATCTTTTTACCTTGCAAGAGGTATTTCCTCTAAATCAAAAGAAGTCATCCTGTTCTTGCACTCAGCACTCCGGATCCATCATTGAGTACAACACCCATTTTGGGATGTAACTTAATAAGCATATTAAGCCATTGGTGGGTTGCCAGAGATTCCTAAATAAATAGATTGTGGTCCTAAAAGACCTGAACTACCAAGAGAGGTCTGCGGCTATATCTCTCTCTGTATGCAGTATCACATAGACTCCTTAGGAATGTTCTTAGGTGTATACTAGGCTAATGACCTCTAAGACTCCTATAAGCCTAACCGTGCAACCCAAATGTGACCAACAAATTTGATCTATATAGTGGGTGATTTACTGTCTGCCTCTGTCCATCAGAGATATAGACTCCAGACCAGGCATAAATTTTCAGTTACACAGCCATTGGTCCAAGTTGCACTGAAATAGGGTTAGGGAATAACTCTTCTTTACATGAATGGGGAGCCTGTTCCACAGAATGGGAATTTTCTGAGAAACATATCTGTCTCCCCAAAATGTCCTATTTATGTTGCAAGTAAAATGTAGGTCCTTTGACCTAGTACTTCTGATGCAGTTTGTTTTGCGGATGTGCAATAGGTTCATTAAAACAGGGTCCAGAGATGCCTTGTAGGTCAGGCAAAGATCACATCTCAGAAGTCTGATACCGAATAAACATATAGAGCTTTGAGGTGATCAGCATAGGCCATTGTGATTACTCCCTGGATTATTTTTGTAAGGAATCTTTGTGGACATTCCAGTTTCTGCATGTGTCTGCTCAGGTACATACCAAAGGGGGCATTATAATTTCTCCCTTTTAATGTTTCCAGATTTTTTGAGTTTCTAATACCATGACAGGAATGGACCCCATTCCTAAGTCAAAGTATGACTAAAGTTCATGAAATTAGTATTGTTTTAGTCCTTGATTTCAACCAAAAGTGCTCTTCACAGCACCCACAATGTGCCCAATAATAACTCCTTCTTCAATTTGTACAGTTACATGTATCAGTAACATATCTAAGTACGATTGTACATTCTATTTTTATAAGACCCATTGCTCCTAATACTTTTGGAACTGTCTGGTCATCTTTTTTCCACATTGTTCTCATTTCTGCTTGCAAATCCTGATATTTTATGACTTTGTATCTCTCTGTACACAAGACACTTTAGCCACTGGTGTAGCAATTTCAATGAGCAATGCTATTTTTGTCTTCTTTTAATGGACAGCTGTATCTGGTTTTCTTGCATCTATCTTTTGGACTGTTGGTAATGGATGATCCCATGTGATGTAGACTTCATAATTTTCTATAATACTTTGTGGCTCATGTTTCCAGCATTTTTCAGCTACTTCAATATTATAATGTTTGCACAATCCCCAGTGCAACAGTCTTCCCACATTATTATGCCTTTCAGTATACAATCCTTCTGCCATTGGTATGTCACAACCAGCAACAAGGTGCGCTACTGTTTCCAATTCTGTTTTACAAAACCTACATTTGTCTGCTTCTCTCATGTTCAATGGACTTTGCAAACTAACTTGCATGTAGTCCAATATCTTTGGGTGCTAAGATTAACCTTTCACCTATTGGTTTTAATTTCCCTCTCCTTAACCATTCTTGCATTTCATCCTGATCAACATGAGGTTGTTCCAAGGGTTTTCTGTACTTGCAACTATATTTATGCATTTTCTACATTTCTTGCCTCCTCATCTGACCCTTCATCTTATATTCTTTCTTTTGTTTTTTGGCACATTCAGTTGCTGCCTCATTTTTATCTACTTCTGGTTTGATTTCCATTCCTGCTTGAAACTGTTATGCTTCTGATAGACTAAGCAGGGAATTTATCTTAGATTTATTCTCCTCATATTTCAAAACGTTCACTAGGTTTGAGTCTTGTGAGGTCAGCAGATATGTGTGCAGTCCCACTACTGCAGATCTATACATGTAATCAATTTTACTCTATGGTGAGTTTGATGAGGAGTGGTGTGATGACCCCTTTGGAACTAGATGTTGTGCTTTTACTTACAAATGGAATAACGTACAAAGCTTTTCTTACTACCTTGGACACATGTTGGTCAAAGGCAAGGTTACTATTGACATGAGTTCTCAGATCCCTAACTAGTGAATCAACCTTTAGGGGTGTTTTATCAATGACATAGCACCCCAGGGTGGCTAACATCCCATAAGGTACAATAATGTATTTCCTGGTATTGAGTTTTAAGTCACGGGTTTGGTACCAAGCATTTGTCTGTGTTAAACCTTCCTATAGGATGTTCTTATCTTGGGGTGATTCAATGACTGATCCCAGTTTGCAATCATCTGTGAACTTGTTCAGCCAGAGGACTTTGACAGTGGCTTTGACCTCTGAAAAGTTGATGCCAAAGAGGAGTGAGCCAGGCACAGACCCTGAAGGACTCGACTATGCATTGCTTATAGGGCCATAAGGGATGCATTAGTCCAAATACTCTTATACCTCCATAAAGCAAGCAGTCATACCAACAATGGGGCCATAGATCTGAGCATACTCCAACAAATAAATAAGACGATGTGGAGGGATAGATTTGTTATGCAGCACCTACCCTGTTTATTGAACAAGCTTGTTCTCCAAGTTAAGGATTGTGACCTACTATTTGCCATTAAAAAAGAGATGGATTACTGGATGAGTGTTCATAAATTCACCCCTGGTAAGATGGGCCTGGATCACCTTGAAATAGGAGGCAAGGCCTAAGGGTCAGTACCGGCAAGGTGGACATGGCCTTATGGTTCGCTTGCCTTGTAGTTGTAAGGATTTGGAAAATTCTAGGCAGATATTTAGTTATGCTAGCTGTTGATGGAAGTAAAGTAACAACATAATTAGGTAGAAGTGAATGCCCAGATGAAGCTTACTGGGTGGATGAGTCAGCAAGATTCTGGAGTATTTCAGTCAAAGGTGCTTTTCAGAAAGGTGATGCCATAGTGGTAGTAACCACATTTGTTGAGGCCACAGTGGGGCTTTGAAGATGACATTGGACTTGCCTTGCTTGGCTTCCTGAATAAATTTATTGTGTATGCTAAATGGAAGAAAAGTACAGAAAAGTCCTCAAGGCAATTACTGAAAAAGAGTGATCTTAGACAGTTTCCCTGCAAGCAGAACTTGCTACATTTGACAATGATCAGAGTTTTAAATACGTCACAGCAAAGCTTACCTAAACAATGGAAAATCTTCCATGTCAGTAACATGCTGAGGGACATTTTTCATCATCATATAATGGCTGAGTCTGTTGGCAAGGGGATTGGCTTACTAGGAAAACGAGTTCCTATCAAAAAGTGATTTGTAAATGGAGCCAATTCCCATACTCTCGTAACTGCTTCATACAAGGTGCATGTATGACTTTCCCACTGCATGTTTATATGCCCAAACACAACCATATTGTCAGAGTGGAATGCAATTGCCCCATGACAGAGAGAGTCCTGAAGGCCTGCAGAGTGAGGAAGACCACAGGCATTTAAAGACAACTGATGTGAAGAGTGACCTCCAACTGTGACAAAGCACCCTGGACACTTTGTCAATGACAATATTCCCCATCCTTGGACAGAGATATCACAGGTGACAGCAGAGATGTGAGAAGTGGAAAGTGTCTGCCCAGAGTAGGGTTGGGAGTGTGGAACCAATGATGAAGGTGAGTTTTGCAGGCTTTGAAAATTCTTATTTGATCAGATAGCAGGCCTGTGAACTCAAACCATTGTATCTCTGGACTCAACTGCAGAATTTTCATGTTCAACCTGGCATGAGAAATCAGACAATAGCTGTTGTCATTAGTGCTAAGGTTTTGAGAAAAAGTGCTGCTCAAACTGATGAATATGAGACACTGCAGTCTGAACTGGAATTACCCTTTCTGAAAATAGACTGGCATTTCACAGTGGAGTGCTTAGCATGAGACCAGTATACGTGATGGTCTGTAATGTCTACATCTGTGACTTTTCAGTGACTATTATACCTAAAGATTGTGACAGTTGAAGTAAAGTCTCCCATGCTAAGACTAGACCCTCTAATGCTGGAGCCAGGGAATGGAATAAGGAAAGACCTTGATACCATATGGCTTCTGGTTCACTGAAACTGTGGCTATGAATTTGGTTAACACCCTTGGGGCTGAAGAGAAAGTAAACAGAAGGGTCCAGGACAGATAGTGACGGTCTATTGTCCAAATGTTTAGAAACCTCCTAGGCTCCTGAGCAATATTTAAATAAAGATATTTTACTTTGAGTAAAACTTCATTGAGGCTGATAACATATAGAATTGGTCTGATATGGTTGGCCTTTTTTTGACATAGAAGAAAACTAGAGCAATATGCATAAAATTGTTTATCTGCTGTAACCTACTGGATGGCCCTTTTATGAGGAAGGCTTCAGGCCTTTTTTGGATGCACACCTTTGGCAAAGTGAGACATCAGGTAATGTGAGAATGTGCAACTTGGAAGGGATGTGGAATAGGGGTTTTGTAGTTTGGGACCATTAGTGTCTGAATCTACCTATCTTGTGAAATGGCCATTTATGTCAATGGGTAAAAGAAAAAGTGATCCCTGGTTTTCTCTAGAGTCAAACACGCTTTCACATATTTGATCCTGCAGCTGCTGTCCACCCCCAGACAAGAAGCTCCAGTATAAACCAACAAAAACATTTTCCATGGGATAAGCTACTGCTTTATTAAAGAAATAAAAATCTCATTTTAGTGCATTGTGCTATAGAGATTAAATCAGAACTGAAGAATGTTAAGTAACTCAAAGGCTCCAAAGAGAAAAGTCATACAAAAAATGATCCAGTGATATAAAACACTAATCAATTCTTAAGTAATAAGCCAGCCATTTTTCTTTAGTAATCAAGGATTCTTCCTCCGTGAAGTGTTTCTACCAACTCATTTTTTTCCTTCAAGTGATGCTCCTACTCTGTTAGACTTTTGTTATGCCGTTCTAATCTTGTTTTCATTGTATCTGTAAGATCTGGTGTCATATAAATATAGTTTTGTTAGAATAAATCCTACATAAATACATTTTGTTTGCATAGGCTTGGGAATGCAGCCATTTTTAAAGCAGGCCTATTTCTTCATTTTAGATTTTACAATTTACATGCATCTTTAGTACATGCGGTTTCATAGAATGAAATGCTTCAGTGCACAACCTTCATGCCAAAACACTAATAAAGACATGCAGAACTGTGGAACATTTTATGTGTCAGAAAGACCTTGCAGACATAGAAGCAGATAGGAGACAATCACAGATTAGGTACCTGCAATAGTAAATCGTATTTAGATGGTACAAGGTTTGGGAACCAAGGTTAAGGAGAGATGTAGGAAATTTAGTGAGTTTTGGTATTGAGAGTGATACTTTCAAAAAAGAAGCTCAGGTGTCAGCTGTAGATTTGCAGAAGTTGGTTCAAAAACTGCAGAAGTCAGTACATTTCAGTTCATTTCAGTCTTCACTTACAGAAGTTTAAATATTCATTTTGCATTCTTCAGTTAGTTTGAATTTGATTCATTTAATCAGCACTGTTTGAGGCAGTTTCAACTTTATCTAAGCTGCTACTTCCATTGTATTTTGCTGCTCACTACATGCATTATTTTTATTACATAATAAACTGCATTTATGACACAACCAGGGGATTATGACTTTTATTCTGAAAAGTACAAAAGAGGAATAAACCTGTGAAATTTGGCACTTTTTCAGTACAGCTCTGGACAGTCAGTTGGTTGCATTCTTTCAGCTTTTTTGTAGTCTAGGGATGCATCCATACATCCTTTAAAGGTCCTGTACCCTACACCTAGTATACCTATGACTCTGCCTCTAGCATTGTTATCCCTTGGAAGAATATCTTATCTATACCCCATGGGCCCAATAAATCCTTCATTCTGATTCCCTGCTCTGATATTGATAATATGTATGTTACATGGAAACCTGATGTGCAACTGTGTACATTTTGGAGGCTACAGGCATTGTAATGAGTTGGCAATTATGCTTTAGCCATACATTCTCACTGACCCATTTATCCTAGGACACTGTTGTCTATTATAGAATGGATTTTGCTTAAATCAAACGCTTAGCATAACTAGCAGATTGTGGATAAAGTATGATCCTGACTTGACTTTTAACTGATAGTGATGTTAAAGTTTTCACTTTTCTGTTTAGATCATTGCTAGTTATTTTTTCTAACAACTGCAGATTGTTAGCACATGTTCACTCCCAAACTTTTCCATTGTACTCCAAAATATCTGGGGAAGTTCTGTGCTGTATTTCATTCATCTGACTATCCTTGCTATCCTTTTCTAATCTAACTTGTATTATCCATTTCTTATTACAATGTACTCCGGAGGCTTCTCTATATTGTTTAAAGAACTAAACACAGGTTCTCACTTACCAGTAAGTTGTCATCTGCAAATGAGAACAATGAGCTTCTTTCGTATAATTGTGCCGTCACCTGGTTAATATATTCCCTAACCTTCATGATTAACTCTTCCATGACAAACAGGAATACACCTGGTGACAGGGGACACTCATAATCCTACCTGGAAGTGGCAGTCCTCCATTAGCCCAGACAATGAATGTGGGATAACATACAGGGCCTGCACTTTCCTTATAAAGGAATCACTAACATTTTGTTTCCTCAATACTTCAAAGAGAAAGTTCCATTTAACCGTATTGGATTCTTTCTCAATGTCAAGCAGTGGTAGACCCGCCAATGGCCCGATGTGTTTATGTCTAATCAGAAATGTGGACAGGCCTCAACAGCTCATTGCTTTGAAGCTCTTTGGGACAACGTTATTTTGCCCTATCTCTATCAACTCACTGAGCACCCTGCTGACCTTTTTGACTATTACTCTGGATGGTAGCGTAAATTCTTGTTTTATCATTAACCTCCAGATTATCTTCTGTTTTCTTTTGATATAACAGTAATTACCAACTGGTTTATATCTGACCAATCACCAATGTACATGTTTAGATTATTATATAATTATATTAGAGACTAAGTTTATCACACTCCCCATTGGTAAAGCTCCACTGGGAAGCTGTCTGGTCTTTTTGCTTTGTTAGGCAGCAAGACTTCTGATTACCCATTTAACTTCTGATGCTTGTATTTCTAAATCTAATTTTATCTTTAGATCATTCAAAAACATTTAGGGCAGCAGCACTAATCTCTCAGCGCTCTACATGCCCTTCCTCATGTAATCTGTACATGCTCTTATAGTAACCTCTAAAGATCTGTCTAATGTTAAAACTCTTGACATAAAGTATGCCTTGCCATTCACCCATTATTTGAATGGCCATGCTATACATATAGCAGTTTTGTCTCTCTCCCTCTGTGATGCCACCAGAAAGCCAAACTGGGCATTATTTCTGCCTCAGCCTAGGCTACATCAGGAAATTCAGTTTCCACTCTGAGTTTCTCGTTTGTTTCCATTAACTAGCTATTCATCTTCCCTTTCTCTCTAATTTCATCCTGCACCTTTCTTAGCCATTTTCTTTTCTACATATTATATATCATCTCTCTGTTCTTCTCATCCCTTCTTTACACATCAATTCACCCATAATTGTTGTCTTGCAGAGCTTCTTACCATCCTTGTGTAATGTTTCCCTTTAGGGTATTATTCTTGCCCTTTAGTATGTCATGCAGCAGTTCCCGATCATTATTACCTTTCCATTTGTAAAGCACCCATTGCCAGCCTTTATTAACTATCTCCCCATTGCAATTTCTAATTATATAACAAGTGGAACATGGCTTGATAAAAGTATTTATTTATCTCCATCTGTTTCATCAATTTTAACACACCTTTTGGGACTAGCATTAAATCTAGTCTTTTTCACTGTTTATTCAGATCTATGGCGAAGGTGACTCCTACCTCCTTTCCACATTTGGGTCTCTATCCATCTATCCATTTTCCTGAGTCATTCAGCTTTTTAAAAGCTTTTGTCTTTCAGTATGTGACTCCCTTTTTTCATACGACCTATCCCGTTTCTTTTCCATTACTAGAATAATATCTTCCATTAAGATAGTAATCTCGGTGGAGCATATCAACTTTTTCCATTCCCATATTAGAGTTGGTTTGGGTTGTTACTCTAAGGGAACCATTGTTACTCTAAGGGAACCATGAAACATCAGAAGGACACTCTCCTATGTTTATGATCTGCATAGAGTTTGTCATGTTGTTGTGATATACATTTCACTGCTTCCTTATCTTTCAAGTTTTTCTCTTGCAAGCATACTATGTTGCTTTGTTCTGTCTTCATTTTCCTCAATATTCTCCGTCTGTAGATGAGATTAGTACATCCCACCACACTCCAGGAAACAATCTTTATTGCATCAAAATGCATCACTACAACACTGGTAGTGTCAATACTATCTGTCATATAATGCTGAACCATTATCACCTTCCTCCAAATGTTATCTAGAGATATTACCTGGACTGATACCCTTGGGTCTCAATTCCCCAGTACCCCATTGGATGGTTAGGTGGTTATTAATAAAGATATACACACCACCTGAGGACAAGTTATTCTCCATCCTCCTCTGACAGCAAGGTAATTACATAATCACAGATTAACTAAACATATCCTTACACATTAGCATTTCACCATCCATTAAGAGTAACTAGATGTTCCTGTTTAACATAGATCAAGATAAGGAACATAAAACAATGATTGAGATGGGTTTATATTATAACATCGAAGTAGTAAAACGTTGAATGTTATAATATTGAACCCAAAACAGCAAACGCTGAAAATAGTCAAGCTGCAGAACATTGAATTCTTTCCTAGGGAAAGAATTCAGTGGTATGTTTCTGCCGCTTTGCTATTTTCTCCACTGTGGTGTGAAGGTTATGGACCGGGTTAAGGTAAGTGTGTGAATGGACCGGGTTAAGGTGAGTGTGGGGATGGGATAGTTAGGGACCTTAGGGTTAGGAAGAGGGTAAGGTGAGTGTGCGATAGTTATAGACCTTAGGGTTAGGGTTTGGGTTAAGGTAAGTGGATAGATAGTAGTGCATGTACAGTTTAGTGTAGGGTTAGAAGTAGGATTTTAAGTGTATATGTGTGGATTACCTTTTTTGGTGTGCTTGTGTTGTGTGTGTGTTTCTTGGAACAGCAAATTTTTTCCTTGGGAAAAAAATTTGCTGTTCTGAGCTTTCGATTATATCACATTTCGACATTCCAAGTTCGAGCTTATGGTGTTCGATATTTTTGGGATTTCGATTATGTGATATACACCCGATTGAGATATATGGACTGTTTATAACTTAAAAGTTTTACATATCTAACCACCCTTTGGTATACTCAACAGCTTTTGTTACCTCTCTGACTTCAGTGATGAAAAAATATTAGTATCTATTCTGTTCTAGTTAGAAATACTGACTGTTGCAAACAGCACAGAGCATACAAATCACCTCAGCTCAATTAACTTTGAGAGCATTCCCTTTCAATGATTGGATATTCTGGAACAAGGAAATTCATTAAATGAGACTGCTTATTATTAACCAATAAGGGAAAATGGTTAGTTGTACTCATACTCTAAGTAATAACAGTTAAGTACCCTACACAGTCCCAAAGTTTGTTTACCACCCTCCAATCCTTCCTCATTCATTACCTTTAATAGATTCTCCATTTCACCATTCTTAAGACGAATTCTTGCTTAAATCCAACTAATGACAAACCTTTAATCACCTGTCTTGCCCATATCGATCTAATTTAACTTGCCATGTTGCAGTCCAACAATGCTTACCTGCAGCATCTGAAGGGCTGGAGGAGATCTGTGAATAGGTGTTCTTGCTGGCCTTGAAAGTTTACTCGGGTGATGTGTGTAAGTCTTTGTAGATGGATTGGCCTCTGTGGTTTTGTTTTGACCCGTCTTTTTATGCTTCATGTACTTTTCTTCAGTTGCCCACCTCTCTTTGCAGATTACTCTAATTTTTATCATCATAGCTCTTCCTGAATCACGTTTATTGTCAGTGCAAGCCCTGGATCCTCTCTTCTCTGATTACCCATTCCCAGTAATTCCCTGTTCAGTTTTTCAGTGCTTGCATACTCACCCCCTTGTTATTCTGACTGCCCTCTAATTGGTGTTTCCACTGTTTTTTGTCCTAGCAAGCTTTCTCTCCTTCTCTGAGAGATTTTTCTAGATCACCCTGTTCCACCATCTGCATTTTCTCTTCAGCCTTTTATACAAAATTTACAGCATCTTCATTTTTATGTAAAATCTTCTGGCTCCCCCTACATCTACTACCAATACAGCAGGATTACAGACAGTGGTGGCACAGTTAAGTTGGTGAGCTTTTTTTTAACTGTAGCATCTGTTGAATCAACAGTCTTTGTGAGAAATACGCCATGCACATCATGCTGTTTCTCTCCAGGTCACCTACCACATGCTTTATACTGTTAAATATTAACCAGTTTCTTATTAATTGAAGAACACATGTCCACGAGACTGAGTTCCAGAACTGAGAATGAGTCTACACAGTTAATTTTCCTGTGCCCTACTATATGCATGCATTCAATAGTGGGATTAGCTACTCTGATAAGTGCATCACTTTTATTAACTTCTTAAAGAATGGTCAGTGATCCCTATTATTTATAGTCTCTAGAACATCTTTGATGTGAATATTCACCTTCTTGGATCTGTTCTTCAGTCCAGCAAACTTGTCCACCTACAAGTGGACTGCATCTCCAGAAAAAATAAAGGTATTCCTGCCTTCTTCGTATTTCAAACATAGAGGCCTAAAACTTTTTTGAATTGGTTTATAAGTACATTCATACTCTTCTACTGCTTTAGGTCTATGAATTGGTAGGCCTTGAAGTCAGTGACCACCACTACAGGCATCATTTTAAACAGGATCACCAGTGTCTCTTATTAGACCATCTTTTAGAATTTTCTATCACCTTGGTCTGGTCTGCTATTACCTCAACAATGTTATTAATTGCTTGTTATTATAACAGAAAGTTAATCATAAATTACAATTTTGACTTCCTTGCTGGACTGGAGCTCCTGATTAAGTGTCCATCTCCATGATGGGGTAGTCACACATTCCCATTTTTTTATGTATCATATAAATCCTGTTGATGTTTAATATGAGCCTAGTGTGGATCAAATGTTCTATTATTGCAATGCTGATATTAATGCAAATGGGTCTGAGCAGCTTTTGACTCTTATTTATTTATTGATGTCAAAAGTTCTTCCCTTATTGCACCTGAGATAGCTTGTGTTCAAGTAGCAGCACAGGAAGGATGGGACTGAGCAGACAACTTCTGCTTGTCCATCCTGGGAGGAGGAAGACAACCTAAGCTAGTTACAATAAAGCAGCATTATGAGACTGGCAAGCTTTGTGCTGCATAAGTGATGTGTCGCTTAGCTGGGAGGTCACTTACATACCGAATCATGCATGCACTGTGTTGCTTAGCTGGGAGGTCACCTTCATACCGAATCATGCATACATTGTGTTGCTTAGCTGGGAGGTCACTTTCATGTCGAATCATGCATGCACTGTGTCGCATAACTGGGAGGTCACCTACATGCTGAATCATGCATTCACCTCCCAAAGGCAGTGATTGCAGAGATTGCAAGGCTGCATTAGTACAGTGGGCACTGAGGTGTTTACCTTGCAGTGGTATGATACTCCACCACTGTCACTCTCTATCCTCTCTGGGCCCAGACTTGGGTTGGGTTAAACCCAGAGGAGACTTAGACAGGTTAGGTAGACCCAATGAATGATGAGAAGAGTTGGTGGTAGTTGATGGTCAGCTGTGGTGAGAAAGCATTCTTTAATTCCTCCTTTTGTTAATCAAGTTGTGAACGTTTTCCAGGAAGTGTTGGTGTTCGAAGATTCAAATATGTTGCACTTCTTGTCAGAATAAGGATCCCATTCACAATAATTTAACTAAAGATGTATTCTTAGCTTTGAAGAGTACATATCATCATTCTATTTTCATTATAAAATAAGTAGGTAAGAGACAGAATATTATTGTATTGCATCATGTTCCATAGGAAAAGCCACATTCTGGCCATTTACATATGCTGGGGTGAGTCCCCTATGAAATACCAAACGCTCAGAATCCCAACGCCCAAATTACCGAGATCAGAAGCCCGATACCCCACATTACCGAAAGAGCAGAAGCGCAAAATTCAAACTCCCGATGTTAAGTGATATTGAGTTAGTGCTTCTGGTGTTGTGGTTCAGGTAAGTATCTGTGTGTAAGTGTGTTTGTGAGGGGCTTTAGTGTGTGTTAGTATGTGTTGTGACTGTGGTGTGTGTGTGTGAGGGACTGTAATATGTGGGTGTGAGTTTGCCTTGTGTGTTTGTTTGTGCGATCTCGGAGTTAGAATATTAAAGTAGAGTGGTGTGGGGGGGTGCAGACCCACACATAGAATTATTTGTTTGGGTTTGGGGGGACACTGTGTGTATCTGTATGTGTGTACTGTGTGTGTGTTGATCATAGGTGATTTTGAATTTCGCGCTTGTGGTCCGTCGGTCTTCTCGTCTTTCGGGTATTTGGTCTCGGGATTACAGGCGTCGGTCTTGTGGGTTTTCCATCTTTCATAGTGAACCCGCTGGGGCATATTAGATAGCACAAATACGTGATTACCATTGTGTCAAAAATTAAATTATATATCTTACTGACAGGGGTATTTTCTTTGGGCTTTATTTTTAATCTGGTATGTGACAGTCATTGTGAGTTTATTATTAATAATACAGTATCAGCCATTTATTGCAGCCCCAAATGTCAGTAAAATGTACAGAGTGTCCCACATTTAGAACTAATATAGCAGGATGCACAAGCTTTATGGCTAAAGCTGGTACAGTTATTAATGGTTATTTGTTTCAATTTGCCTCTGACTTGCTATCATATTTTACAGATACTAATGATCTTGTCTTTAAATTCCAGGTTGCCATATATCCTCTTAGTGTGTATTGGAGTTCAGCTGACATAGTGAGCCTGTATACTAAAGTCAAGCATCATTTGCTCTGCAGCCAATGAGGTCTTTTCTTTCTGGTAACAGTAAGGTACCCTGTACTGTAGAGCTCCTAACAATCAGGCTTCATAACAATTTTTAATTCACTTTAATGGAAATTTGAATTTAATGGAAAATGTTTTTTAGTCATGTGGTATGTCACTTGCACTCATTTGTCTATGGGCATGACAGAGAAAGACTTTATTTGCCACCACTTTTCAGCTGTATATGAATAGATACTACAACAGTATAGATGAGTTGTAATTTATATGTACCGCTAACCTGGATAATGATGTTTATTTTGGAGGCAGTCTGAAGTAAAATACATTTTTTATCATCTTTTTTACTCCCTATTTTCTTACCAATATAAACTGAATGAGTATACTTTTGCCTTAACTAACACAGTAAATGGACAACATATTTTCAAACAAGTCGGCACTATGTTTGAAATATACACCTAGCAGCACATTATCTGCAGTTTAAACCCAGATCTGTGACAAATGAGCTTTTCATCAAAAAGGAAGAAAAAAATTGTGCTGATTTGCACTCAGCATGCCGCTCCCATTAGAGTCACTAAAACGTTGTGCTGATTTGCACTCAGCACACCGCTGCCATTAGAGTCACTCTGTAATGGGTTGTCAGCACATGAAATTTTTTTCCTATAACAGACCAGCAAAATCTATACAACTGTGGAAATCCTGGTCTGAAGTTCAGATAACGCATGCAAGTACAAATAAACATACCTTTAGGTACATTATACTCCTGACAAGATAATTAGGTATTTCCCCATGCCTTTATAGCAAGCACACCCGAACATTATCCTAAACAAACCAAACTCCATGCACTTATAGTCACCCCTGTCCCTGCTCCTGAGACATTCCTTTCTCAGCTATGGAATGATACTTACTCATAACTCCTGTATCCAGCCAGATTGAGATGGGCACCATGGCATTCATTGCTTGAAGCTTCTTAGCTTCTTGGGTTCTGACTGAAAGTGCTACTGAAACAATTTGAAATATAAAGTGATAAGTATATTTTTCTGGCACGTCTTTTCAAAGTTCTGTATTATCCTCATTTTTTTTTTGCTTTCTTGATTTAGATATATATTTGCTGGCTTCTGATCTATGCTGAAATTGCTGGTTTTTCTACCACTCTTATTATTGCTTTGTTAAATAGTGGTCAAACAACTTGTGTGTTCCCAGCTTCCCTCCCTATTGGTATCTTCTTATACTTGGTGGCTTTGAATTGCCCGCCCCTGCTGTATATTTGATCTGTGACAGTCCTCTCAGTCTAGTGTCATTAGTTCATTCTACCTAACACAGAGAAAAAAAATGCACTTTATTCATCTGCTCTTACTGTATTTGTGTTTCTTCCTACTTTATTACATTATTTTGCTTTTGCCTCTTCTTGAAACTACTCAATTGTCCTTATTCTGCTGCATTTATTACTGCTTGGTTGTAGCCTGATTAAACTGTAACTGTTATTCTAAGCCTTTTGGTTTAAGCACCTGGGCTTCAGACCAGTTATTTTACATTAAAAAGGTTTGTGGTCTGCACTGTTGTGGCAGGACATGTAGCTTACATCCTTCTTAGTTGGGAATTGCTGATTGAAGGCTCACTGTCTGTTATTCTAAAAGTGTATTAGATCTGGTTTAAGCACTTGGGCTTCAGGCCAGTTATTTTACATCAAGAAGGTCTGTGGTCAGCACTCTTGTGGGAGGAGAGACTAGATTCTGCCCTTCTGAGCTGGGAATTTCTAATTAAAGGCTTATTGTGCCTGCTTATTTGAACCATTTCTTTCTGAAACTGGTGCACCTTGTTTGCTGTAGCATAGACTAGATTCAGGCCTGCTAAATCTAGCTTTGTTTGTATAACTTGAGCACTGATCCAGGTCATCTTTTTTGGAGAAGTTTCCTCTGCACCTTAGTGGCAGAAGTGTGCAGTTAGAACTTGTCTGATTAAAGACTGCTGGAATAGGGCTCAGTTTGAGCTTTTTACTGGTTAAGTGGGTAATTTGTTTAAATCAGTTTGCTCATTTTCTATTGTTATATATAAAAAATGCACTTTATTCATCTGCTTTTACTGTCCTTGTGTTTCTTCCTACTTTATTACTTTATTTTGATTTTGCTGCCTGTTCTTAAAAGTACTTAATTGCATTTATTCTGGTGCATTTATTACTGCTTGTTAGTAGCCTGATTAAATTGTAACTGTTATTCTAAGCCTTTGGTTTAAGCACTTGGGCCTCAGACCAGTAGTTTTACATTAAGACAGTGTGGTCTGCACTCTTGTGGGAGGACAGAGTAGATTCTGCCCTTTTGAGCTGGAAGTTTCTGGTTAGAGGCTTATTTTGCCTGCTTATTTGAACTGTTTCTTTCTGAAATTGGTATGCCTTGTTTGCTGTAGCATAGACTAGATTCAGACCTGCTGAATCTAGCTTTATTTGTATAACTTGAGCACTAATCCAGGCCATCTTTTTTTGGAGAAGGTTCCCCTGCACCCTAGTGGCAGGAGTGTGCAGTTAGAACTTGTCTGATTAAAGACTGCTGGAACATGGCTCAGTTTTTAGCTCTTATTGGTCAGTTGGTTAATTTGTTTAAATCAGTTTGCTTATTTGCTACTGTTAAAAAATACACTTCATGCATTGCCGCTTAACTAGGTTTAAACTATTCCTGGTGCCATAAAATCTGCTCTTCAAAATTTCCCCTAGAACTAGTCAGTTTTTTAGTTTTAGTGCTCAAATCTGTTTCTTTGAGCTAAGCACTTGTTCAGAACTCATTGTAAGCACTAAATAAGCTACTAATTACTACAGCACTCAACTTTCCTCACATATCTAGAGGAAAACAGTTTTTAGTACTTAATAAATAAGCACGTATCCAGGCATGTCTAAGGGTCAGCTGCCAATGTGTTCTCCTGTCTACCTGATGAATATGGGCATCTCGGGGCAATGCAGAAATTTCCTCATGTACACAGACAACCCTCTCCTCCTACCACCCAACACTACAACCTGTGAGAGATGCACTTATATAGCCAAACTGGAAACAAAGCTCTCTTCAGCCAAGACTGGATTAGACAGTCAAGAGGAGAAGGTAAACACTTGCACTACACCACACTCATCACATAGTCCCTCAAAACCCACACCACCAAATTCTACACATAGAAACACAAACGTTTGTGGAGGCTCTCAATAATAACTTGCTCAAGCAACAGTGACCTCCAAAGCAGAAACGCAAGTAACCTCCACCCCCAACACAACCCAAATGACACATAGCCCACATACTCAGTGTGCCAATCAACCACAGCCTATAAGGCAAAACAACGTACCCAACACACTAGTAATAGATGACTCTATAGTCAAGCACACTGATGTCCCACTCACCAGGCTAAACAAGGAGAAGGTTACTGTCAGCTGCCTGTCGGGCTCCAGGATCCGTCACATAACCCATACACTCAGGTAACTCCACAACAAGTACAAATATGACTCTGTTATTGTCTGTGTTGGTGTGAATGACCTGAGATGTACCTCCCTCGAGTACATGAAAAGAGACATGGAAGAGCTCTCTGATCTTGTAGCCCAGACAGGTATGACCCTAGCCCTGAGTAGCATCCTGCTATCACCCAGAATGATACTGCAGTACAAGGACAAAATGATCGACTTCAACAATTGGCTATGCTTCTGTCTTCATTCTAAGGGGATCCAGTATCTGTCTGCCATGGATGACATGATCGACAGACCACGATGCTTTGCCAGAGATGGCCTTCACCTGTCGCCCTTGAGATTCCGGATACTGGCTAGGGCTCTTGCCACTCCTATAGTGCCTTTTTTAGGCACGGTTTAAATGACTAATTCACCACTGTAACAGGTACAAGCAAGCAAAATCTGAAGGTAATGCTACTTAATGCTAGAAGTCTAAACCTCAAAATGCACTCATTCGAGGCACTCCTTAAAATGGAGAACATCGACATCTGTGCAGTATCAGAGACCTGGTTCAAGGCTACAGAGAGCACCCCTGCATTATCAGGCTATAATTCATACTACACTTTTCGGCTACCTAACCTGGACTGAAACACTAAAGGTGGAGGCATGTCCATATTCATTAAGGATATCCACACTTCCAGGCTAGTTGCTCAGCATAATGCATCCAAGATTATCCAAGTGCAACTAACTCTGGGCAAGACCGCACTCCAAATTGTAGCTTGCTACAGATCCCCCACCATGCCCCAGGATTCCCACTCCTCATTTCTTGATACACTGGAAAATATTAGGGTACAACCCAACACCCTAGTAATGGTTGATTTCAACTACCCCACCATTAACTGGGAAAACTACTCATGTACCAACTCTTTTGCTCAACGTTTTCTGGAATTCATAAATTCCAGTGCCTTGGATCAACTTATCTACACCCCTACCAAGGGCAGCAATATCCTAGACCTGGTCATTACCAACATGGGTGACTGGAGTTCCACACCAAAGTCAATTCCTCGTTGGTCAGATTCGACCACAAGCTAATCACCCTAAAAATCCACATCTTGCCCCCACCCCCAATTAGGGAAACTACCGTAAAAAATTTCTCCAAAGCCAACTTCACGCTTCTTAAGACAGAAGTGGCAAACTTCACAACATCCATGCAGATGGACAATAGAGGTACGACTGCTGAATCCTACACAGTTGCACTTTATAAACACTTACACGAGTGCATGGATCGTGCTATCCCTAACAGAACCAAGATGCTATCCTGCAAAAAAATGAAGCCAATCTGGTGGTCCCCTGCCATAAACAAACTCTACAACAGAAGAAAGAAACTGTTGCAAAAAAGCGTAAAATCCCATGATTGGAGGAACTCCCTGGTCAGCCTCATTAAGAAGATGAGATCCCTCATAAAATCCTCCAAAGCTAGTTACGAAAACAAAATCGCCACTGATTCTAAAGGCATCCACAAAGCATTCTATAGCTATGTCAAGAATCTCAATAGCAACACTCAGATCTGCTCTGAGTTACAGCACAATGGCACTAAATATACAGAACCAACTGATATTGCCAACATCCTGGCAGATAGATTCAGTGCTAACTTTACCCCCCTCTCACTCCCTAAAGGGCCCATCTCTATACAGGAAGAAAGAAAAGTTCCTGTAATCATGGCTGCACAGATAAAAACCACACTCTCTAAAGCCAAGAACACAGCATCCATGGGACCTGACAACATCCCAGACTGCGTTCTACATGGACTACAGAATGAACTGGCACCCCACCTAAGTGCCATGTTCAATCATAGCTTTACCTCAGTCTTTGTGCCCACTGAAGGGTGCACAGCGACAGTTATCTCACTCTACAAAGGGGATCCACCATGGACCCTGGGAACTACCATCCCATTAGCCTGATGAGCCTGGTTTGCAAGGCCATGGAAAGTATCATCATGGAACTTATATAAACAAAGACATTGGTAATCTCTAAACTCTGGACCCCACTCAGTTCAGGTTTGTAAAAGGCAGATCATGTCTCCTAAACCTGATAGACTTCTTTGAAGCAGTCACCAAAGCCGTAGACGAGGGTAAGTTGGTTCACACAACCTATATAAATCTTGCCAAGGCTTTCAACACCATCCCCCACTCTGGAATTATAGATAAACTCACTAAACTAGGTATAAATCCCTATGTTACAAGATGGGTTGCCAACTGGCTCACTGACAGAACCTACACTGTGAAAGTAGCAGACTCCAAATCCAACTTCAGACCAGTGACAAGTGGAGTACCACAGGGTTCAGTCCTGGGTCCTCTCCTGTTTGGTATCTATTTCTTAGAAGTACAGGCTAACACCGAAGGTCGTTGGCTAACGAAGTTCACAGATGACTGCAAACTAGGAGCCATAATCGAAACTCCTAACAATGTGGATATCCTACAAAAGGGCCTCAATGAGACATATGATTGATGTCAAAGTCATGGCCAAAAGCTCAATGCCAAAAAGTGCATTGTCATCCCCTTTGGTAAAAATTCTGTACCCATGAACTACCACATAGGCGGTAGTAAACCTAACACCAAAAGTGTGATAAGAGACCTTGGGACACAGATGGACAGTAGTCTCTCCTTTGATAATCACATCACCACAGTAGTCAAGAAATCCTTCGACGTGGCACACCTCATCACTAAAGGTTTCTCATCCAGGAAAAAAGAGGTCATTGTTCCCCTCTACTTGTCACTCATTAGACCCATTATAGAGTACAATGCCCCTTTTGGTATGTACATCACAAGACATCTACAACAACTGGAAGGGCTGTAGAAATACCTCACAAAGAGGATTACTGGCCTCAAACAGATGTCCTATGCAGACCGTTTCAAAAATCTCCAGCTTTACTCCATCATACTCTGTCGCATATCACCTACTCAGAGGTGATGTCTGCCTAACATACAAAGCTATGTCAAACCCAGAGCTGTTGGACATGCTCCATTTAAAGAAATCTGTATCCTTCTGAGCTACACACTCTAGGGACCTAAACCTTGTCACTACAATAAACAGAACATGCTGGAGGGATAGATTCCTGTCCCAGAGATTTCCCATACTCTGGAAAAAACTACCTATCTATATCAAACAAAGCTCCTAATTAGCACTCTTCCAGAAAAATCTTGATCATTGGATGGGAAATAGGAAATTCATCCCGGGGATCACTTCTGTGGTTCTGCTTGACAGTGGCACAGGAAAATAATTTTCCTGGGTGGCGAAAGCCAGGGTACCTTTTTGGCTAGGCTTATATAGGCCCTAGGGCCAATAGCCTAGTACCTACCTATGAACTTATGAACCTATGAAACAGTGTAAGAATTATCTCATGTAGTCTGAAGATCATCTATTACTCAAACAGCATTATACAGTGTGTAAATGATGTACATATATAATGTCCTTGTAAGCAAAAATCTCACACATAATAAACTCAGACACCAAACTCATTAGCAGTACATCACCTCACCAATGCCATCACAATAAATATAATCCATCATATGCTGAGGTTTTGAAGATTAACTTGCCTAAACCTCAAAGACCTCAAAATACAGCACAGGCACAAAGTGCACTTGGGAAGTTAAACATACCTCCTCACATAGCACAAGGAGTCTGAAAATCATGTATGCTGAGCCTGTAAGGAAGGCATCTATGCAACCAAACACTATTGTTACAGATGCCTTTATTGTAAGACATACATATGTACCTCTTACCAGGCTGGGGAAAGAAATCATGATGGTTAGTTGCTTGTCTGATGCCAGGATCTGTCAGATCACACATGGACTCATGTCTTTGAACAAGTACTTGTATAGCTTTGCTATAGTACACATGAGTGCCAGTGACGTGATGTACTTAGTGGAATTATATGAAAGGAGACATGATAGAAATCTCAGACTGTGTCCCAAGCAGGCATGAGGTTAGCAGTGAACATCATTCTACCTTCTTTAAGCATGATACTGAAATATGTGCAAAAATATTTGACTTTAATAACTGGCTTAGTTTTTGGTGTAATTTGAAGGTGGTCTAACATTTGTCAGCCTGGAAGGATATGATTGACAGACCATGGAGGTTTGCCAGGGATGGACTGCATCTGTCTCCTCTATGATTTGATTACCAACAAAGACATTGATCAATTCCAATGTAACTTGATTAGGAAATGCCAACCTAAACCAACCAACATGAAGAAGCTAACAAAAGGAAATACAAAGGTGTTACTGATCAATGCTAGGAACCTTGACAAGAATACCTACTCCCTACAAGCCCTTCTCACCCTGGAGGATGTGGACATCTGTGCAGCAAGTGAGGCAGGTTTAGAATGGCAGAGAGCACACCAGCTGTGCAGGGCTGTAATTCATTACATATGCTTAGAATAGCTACTGCACAGAAGGGGAAAAAATGTAGGTGCATCTCAATCTCCATACAGAAGAGAGACACATCAAGACTGGTAGAGCAGAATGATGTCCAAATAACCGGTAGAAAATTAGCTACCTACAGAACTCCATCTATAACCCAGGAATGCCACTATGTCTACCTACAGAAACTAGAATCATCCAGTATTAAACCCAATAACATTTTACTAGATGATCCAAACTACCAAAGTATAAACTGGGAATTCTACACCACCAATAGTGCACAAGCACAGAAGTTCCAGGACTTTGTCAATACAATCACCCTGGAGCAATTAGTCAGAGTAACATATTGGATCTTGTCCTTAATAATATGGGGGATTCTTCTGTCATCCCTTGTGTATCTTTGTCACTTGCTTGTTCTGACCATATAGCCATGTCCTTTCAAATAAACTTGAAATAAGAGACCCCCACCCACCCAATGGACCTTTAAACATTTGTGTAAGACCGACCATCTACTCCAAAGTAATACATTAGCAAGCTTCATATCCTCACAAAACCCAGTTAACTGCTGAATATGTGTAAATGTATAGTACCACACTATACCAACATGTAAACAAACAGTCGCATAGCTGCAGATGTACCCTATATAAACAAGTGCATAGCAAACTCCAGAAACAAATACCCATGGTAGAACCATGATATCAACAAGTTTTACAATAAAAAGAGAAGAATTTTGAGAAAAAAAATATGAAGAGTAATTCCTAGAATGATATGGCACTCATCATTGAAATAAGCAAGCATCTCATGAGTTTAAGAAAATCCACCAAAGCCAAGTTTGCAGCAAAAATAGCCACCCAAGCCAAAGACATTCGCACGGCTTTTTTTAGTTATGTTCATAATCTCATAATCACAGTGCAGCAATGCTCTGAGCTGAGTGTGAGTGATGTTTCCTACACTGCAGCTGAAGTTAAAGTGAACCTAATGCCCGATAAATTCTGTCAAGCCTTACTACTTCACTCTCCCCTCCATCAATCCCAAATGATTAACCTGAAACTGACTCATGTCCACCTATCACACAAAGGATGATCGTCCACTGACCCAGGCAATTATAGGCCCATCAACCTAACTAGCCTCATCTGCAAGGCCATGGAATGCATTATCATGGACCTTATAAAGAATATATCCACCAATGCATCCAAATGTACTTCAATTTCAGCGCAATATTCTCAAAGATCTACAACAAATGTTATTGGTCAAGGGAACAACAGCTGGGGGCTCTTTTGCTCCCATTTATGCTGACTTTATCTCTATTTTTACAACAACAACATTTGGGGTTTGAATTCACTGTACACTATGATTATAAAAAAACACTTTTCTGGATGTTGTAATTAAACATGATACAATAAAATTTATTTTTACATGCAGTTTCATCCCCCCCATGTCACACCTAATATCCCCAATGATAATGCCTTTCAACACATAGGGAGGATCTTACTGAAAGATTTAGGTCCAGGGTTAATCCACTATAGGCTGCTTTCCATGTGACATTGCACCAAATGTGACAAAATCAATAAATCAAAACAATTTGGTCATTGGTGTTCCTGCCAGCCTTGGAGAATTAGATTCCACATCACAATAGACTTCACAGGACACATACATTAATCACATATATAAACATAACATGAATGCATAAGATAACAAATACTGCTTCACATACATTCCCATTGATTGATATACAATTAGGAACAGAACAAACAAACAACAAGGCACTCAATAATACCAAAGAAAAGGAAGGAAAATGGATTATCAAACTGGGGGATTATGGGCTTAATGATAATTTTAATTTTGAATAATAATTGAATTATTTTAATTTTTTATATATGCTTTTCATTTGCTTTGCTCATTTTTTTCACTGAAGTTTTTGTGTAACCTACCTGTATACGGTTGCAAAAAAAATGCTGCATATGTGTAGGGTTTTTAACCTGGCACAATAAACTGTTGTTTTCAGGATCCATGTTTTGCTGGTTCTGTTTTTTTTTTTTTTTCTGCTTTATGTAATTTTTGGAACCAGGCAATTGCTTCACATGCAGGAATCTTTTTTTAAGTTACCCTTATAAACAAGGACATTGGCAACCTCCAAAAGCTTGACCCCACACAGTTTGGTTTTGTCAAAGGGAAATCATGCCTGTTAAACTTTGTTGACTTCTTCAAAGCAGTCACCAAAGCCATGGATGAGGGGAGGATAGTGCAGACTGCCTACCTTGACCTAGCCAAAGCCTTTGAAACCATTTCCCACTCAGACATAATAGATAAACTCTCCCAGCTAGACATCAGTCCATATGTTACCAGATGGGTAACTAATTGGCTCACTGATAGAACCCACTCAGTCAAAATGGGAGAAGACACCTCTAGTAGTAGAACCATAACGAGTGGTGTACCCCAAGGATTGGTCTTGGGGGCTCTACTGTTTGGGATATACTTTTCTGATACAATCTTTATGGTCTAAACCAGATAATTTACTTTTAGACTATTTTTCAAAGTTAGCTGGACTCACATTAAACTCTTCTCTTCCAGTATCCTCTTTTACAATATATTCATTTCAACAGTTACAATACAATCTGACATGCAGGTGTATTCCTTTTCTGTTCAGCAGAAACCACTGTTGGTACTTCATCAGAACCTGAAAAAAAGTAGCTTCCTTCCTTTTTAAAACCTCAGAAAGAGGTGCCATGCCTAGACCGGCAGCATTTAAAAGAACACATGCTTGTAAATACACACTTAAAAGTAACACTAAAATACACACTTAAAATTAGTTGCATAGAGTATACTTGCATGAAATATGTTATATAAAATAAATATATGTTATTAGATATTTCTTCAAATAATTTAACTGCACAAAGTTGTTTAAAAGTTATTCATAAAAATAAGTAAGAAAAAGTTGGTGGATGTCATGTAAAGTATTCTGCCATAAAATGTTCATGTAAATGTATTACACATTGTAAATATCATTGTCCTTGTAATATTATGACAGGCAATTAGATCTGCTTTTCAAAATAGGCTTAACAGATACTAAATCATTGATGCCTGGGTTGGGGTTGTGGTAGTATTCAGTAAAATTTGCCAGTGGAGTTCTCTTTTCAACAAACGTTTCCCAGTCACCACCTCTTTTGGAGTGTTCAATTTTCTCCAAAATAGTGAAAGAAAAATTTTTGAAATTGCCACACTGTGCTTTGAACATATATACAATATAGGGTACCTGTCAAATCTTCGAACGCTCAAAATTTCGAACGTTACATGGTCGAGACCAAACGTTCAAAATTTTGAGTGCTCGAAGATAGACTTTCAATGATGCCGTACAGTGCAGACAGGGAGAATTTCCCTTTTCTGCACTGAAGTGCGGTCTCGGAGTTGGTATATTTAAGTAGGGGTGGTGTGGGGGGCGCAGCCCCCCCATGTGGAGGGTGCAGGGGGGCCTTGCCCCTCTGCCTACACTGTTAAAATGTTTTTTTCTGTTTTTACTTTTTTTTTTATTTGATGTTCGAACATACAAATGTCGAACATTTGGTCTCGACCATGTAATGTTCGACATTTTGCCTGCTCAAACATTTAACATAGACCCACAATACATATATATATATATATATCTATATATATATATATATATATATATATATATATATATATATATATATATATATATATATATATATATATATATATATATACATATATATATATACACAGAAAGGAAAAAACTCATTATCACTCACTGTTATACACCGTCAGAAAAACATTAGACCAGCAGAGTAATGTAATGCAATTAACAAATTAAGTATCCTAATATTTCAATATGAACATTTCAAGGTTATTCAAGCAGTTAGAAGTCTTAATATGATTTGCAGACCTTATCTAATCACTTATTTTTCATTGTTACATAAAATTGTTGTTAAATTTAGAAATTCTTTAACTGTAGGAACTGAATTAGTTTTCTAGTTTTTGTGAGAATTTTTCTAACTACTAAAAGGAGACTCCAAAACATTTTGTTGTTTAGCTTTTACAGATAAAGGAAGTGGAATATGTAATAGTATTGTGGATCAGGTTAAAGAACAATTATCAGTCGATAATCCTTTAAAATTTACTTATCTCTTCCAAGTAAACCTTTAATTTCTTATAATCCATAAAGATATGTGCACAATCAGCTTTTACGTCCTTACTATATCTCCAATAAATTGAAGAAGTCCCTTTACTAAATGTGGAAATTTTATTAGTAACAAATGCTCTGTGTACATATTTCCACATAAAAGACTGTCCAGTACAGACTTGAAGATGTCTGACTACCTGTCTTGAATACCACAGTTTTATTCTTATTATCAAGTTGTTTAATCCATTAATATCAAAAAAATTGAAAAACTTTGCATCAAAGTTATTATTTATAATTAACTTGTATAACTTTGATATATTTCCTTTGTGTGTCAGTTTACCTTCAATAATAACTTCTGATTGTTTCAGAATGTATATTGGTACCTGTGTGAACAAAAAGTTGTTTACTTGCTTTAGACATAAATTGGGTCACTCTGACAGTTATATGCTTCTATGTTTTATGGCACAAGGTTTTTAAATGGTTACAAGTTATGTTTCCTGTAGAGTTTAATGTTAAAGTTCTGTTTTCTCTCTCATTGACATTGAATGTTATTTTACTGTTTGGAAGTATCTGACAGTTAAAATAGAAGTTATGTCATACTCACCATAACGTTCCATCTGAGTAGGTAACTATATTTGTCAGCAACCTGTGGGTTACGGATCTGATACGGATCCGAGCCAGCAGCATACCAAGCTAAAGATCCAAGCTCCAAACTCCACCCCCTTACCCATACTACCCTGCAACCTCCTTCCAATCCTCTGATCCCGTTTGCCACCTGCACAAACAACAAAACAAACAACCTGAGAAAAACTTGACTCAGAGACAAACAAAACTTGAGCATCCAAATCTCAAGTTCAGCTAAATAACTATTCGGGTTAGGGGGAAGGAGGAGGGGATGGTTGCTGACAAATGAAGTTACCTACTCAAATGGAATGTTATGGGGAGTACATAACTTCTATATCTGAAGCAGTTAACTTCATTTGATCAGCAACCTGTGGGACAGAGTCCCCAGCTACCCGAAATCTTGGGAGGTCTTCAAGGAAGAATATTCCAGAGCGCTGCAGAGCCAAAAGCAGCCCTTCCTCTAGACACCAAATCTAGCTTATAATGAGAAATAAAGGTGTGAGAGGATGCCCAGGTAGCCACTGAACAAATGTCATCCAGGGAAACTCTAGACCAGAATGCAGCAGACATTGCCATAGAATGCGTAGAATGAGCATGAACTCCCATTGGTTCTGGCAAGCCAGATTCTCTATAAGCTAAGAGAATACAACTCAAAATCCACCTGATGAGAGTTACTTTAGAAATTGGTTTCCCTAGAAAGGGTTTTGCAAAGGAGATGAAAAGATGGTCAGATTTATGAAAGACAGCCATCCTGTGTAAATAAAAACGTAACTGCTGTGAACATCCAGTAAATGAAGTTTATACTCCCCCTTGTTCTGGTAATTGGGGAAAAAAACTGGCAAATTAATGGATTGATTAATGTTCATCTTGGAAGCCACTTTGGGAAGAAAAGAGGGGTTAGTCCTGAGAGATACCCTGTCCTTGTGAAATACAAGGTATGGAGGTTTGATAGAAAGAGCCTGAAGCTCTGACACTCTCCTGGCTGAGGTAATGGCTACCAAAAAAGCTGTCTTCCATGACAAGAACTTCAGATCAATGGAAGCTGCAGGTTCAAATGGAGGCAATACTAACGCCTGAAGAACTAATGTCAGGTCCCACGGTGGGGATGAGTTTCTGATAGGAGGTCTCAACAGAAAGGTACCTTTTAGAAAGGCCTTACAAATTCTGGTAGCAGCCCCCAATATGAAAATGGGAAATAGCAGCCAGCTGAACCTTTACAGTAGAGGCTGAAAAATATGAGATAAGAATTCTAGAACCACTGGAATAGGAGCAGTAAACGGATCCAAGTTCTTATTTGAAGCCCAAAAGGAAAAACATTTCCATCTACTATTGTAAATCTTCCTGGTGGAGGGCTTATGTGCCGCCACCAGAATGGACTTGACTAGGCGAAGAGATACCGGGAGTCCTGGCAATTAAGGGAACTGGATCAGTCGAGCTGTGAGCATGAACTCGTCCAGATTTGGAGGGGTCATTTCCGAGGGGTGAGAGATCAGCTCCGGAATGGGATCCAAGATCCAGAGAGGAGCTATGAGATGAGACCATAGGCAGAAGAACCAGACTTGATGAGGCCAGAATGGGGCTATGAGGATAATCTTGCTCCCCAACCGACAAGCTTTCTGCAAAAATTTTGACATCAGCAGAAGTGGTGGATACGCATAAAGAAGACCGGGTGGCCAAGCATGGACTAAAGCATCTCTGGGGGCTTCCCCTAAGGGAGGAATTAGAGCGAAAAACTTGCTGCACTTTGCATTGGAAGGCAATGCGAAGAGATCACAGCAAGGCTGACCCCACTTGAGGAAGATCTGTTCCACTATGGAAGAGTTCAGAGACCACTCGTAAGGGGAGAGAATAGTTCTGCTCAATTTGTCTGCCAGAATGTTGGACTGACCCAGAATGTGTGTCGCTTACAGGAAGTGATTGGTGGAGATCGTCCATTCCCAAACTCTCATGGCCTCTCAGCAAAGGGGTAGGACCTGGTTCCCCCTGTTTGTTGATATACCAGACCACTGACATATTGTCTGACTGGATCGCAATAGTCCCCGGAGGAAGGAAGGCATGAAGGGCCTGCAATGCTAAAAGGACCGCCCTCATCTCTAGTACATTTATATGCAGAACAGTCTCAGTATGAGTCCACGTGCCTTGAACAGTCCTGCCAGCACTATGTCTCCACCACCCTAGGCGGGAGGCATCCGTGGTCACTGTGGCCTGGGGTAGGGGCATAAACGGTCATCCTTCCCGATGGTCTCAGGATTGGAGCCACCACATGAGGGAGTTCCTGCAAACCCTGCTGAGGGGCATCAGCAAGTTTAGTGGATGATGTAGAATGGACCACTGGACTTGCAATGTCCACTGTAAAGCCCTCATGTGCAGGCAAGCATAAGGGATCAAATTGATCACTGCCGCCATGCACCCCAAAGCTCTCAGGACTAACTCTGCTGGGTGAGCAGGAGACTTAAGAAGAGCTAGTTCATGCTGTGAAGTCTCTCTGGCATTAGGAAAGCCTTGACCTGAAGGGAATCTATCCTGGCCCCTATAAAGTCAATAACCTGAGCAGGTTGAAGGAATGACTTCTTGACATTTATAGTGATCCCCAACTGGGGTGATAAATGGAGGAAGAGGTCCCTGGCTAGAGACAGTAGATGCCTGGTGGGGGCGGTGAGGAGCTAGTCATCTAGAAATGGGAAGACCTGTATGCCCTGGACCCTCAGGTGGGCCGCTACAACTGCCATGACCTTGGTAAACACCCTGGGGGCTGTAGTGAGACCGAAGGGTAGGACCCTGAACTGGTAATGACTGGCCCCTAGCCGAAAGTGGAGAAACCTCCTGGACCATCTGTCCATGTGTATATGGTAGTATGCATCCTTGTGGTCTATGGAGCACATCCAGTCCTTCTCCTGCAAGAGGGATTGGAGCGTGACCATCCGGAATTTCTCCTTGGCAACAAAGATGTTCATTGTTGACAGGTCAAGAATCGGCCTTAAGTCCCCCGTCTTTTTTGACACTAAAAAGTACCTGGAGTAGATGCCTGATCCAGACTGGTCTGGGGGCACATTCTGGATGGCTCTTTTTTCTAACAGCTTTTCAATTTCCAAAGTCGTGGCCTCCCTTTCAGTGGGTGGAACATCTGGGAGGCGCCTTGAGTAAGGGGGCTTGTTTATGAAGGGGATTGAATAGCCTCTGGATATTATCTGAAGCACACAGCAATCTGTCGTGATGGACTCCCATTGAGCCAGGTGCCTCAAGAAATGTCCCCTGATTGCCTCCAGAGGGGAGCAGTCGGGCAACCCCTCAGGGCTGCTGTGCAGGTCGGTCAGAAAAATATTCCCGTGACCCAAAGTTCTTTGGACCTCCTCTGCCTCTGGGCCAGCATCCACCTTGTCCCCCTCTGCCTCTGGGGGAGAAGGAGTCCTGAGCGTTCCGGGCCTGCTGAGATTTCCGGAACCACATCTTCTTTTGCCCTCACTTGTTCCTGGAGAAGGACCTTTGAGGGGTAGAGAAGCGGATTCTGATGGCTGACAGCATTTTCCCATCTTTCTTGCTCTGGACCAGCATCTCGCGGATGGTCTTCCTGAACAGGGGAGAACTGTCAAAGGGTGCATTCGTGAAGGATGCATTGAAAGGTTCTGAGAAATTGCAAAGCCGAAGCCAGGCATGATGCCTTAAGGCGATACCGGACCCGCTAGCTCTAGCGGCTCCTTCCGTGGCATGGGAGAGTAGCCGCATAGATGTATTTGACACTGATTTGAAAGTGGCCATACGCCGAGAAAGTCCGTTTATCCTCGGCCAACATGGACTCTGGGGGAGACTCAGCATACTCTTTAACCAGGTCCCGCTGCAGTCTAATAACATGGGCCAAGTAATTCAGCGCCCTAATAGAGGAGGTAGCTGAAGCAAACATCTGCTTTCCAATACGGTCCATTGCCTGTGACTCCTTGTCAGGGGGATGGACTGAGGAACTGTCCTGAGCTAGTTCTTTTTTGGTGGCCGCTGCCACCACCATGGCATCTACTGGGGAACCCTTGCTCCATGAAGCTTTGTCTGAAGGGGGGGCTCAAAATCTTGTTGGGCCTCCTGGGGATAGGCTGTACAGTGTCCGGTTCCTTCCATGCCCTGGTGGTATTCAGGTCGACCAGAGGGTCGGCCAGTGGGGGACACCCAAGAGGTAGATGGGCCTGTGTCGAATGCCTCCAGGAATACCGACTCATCCGAGGAAGGCTTTTTGGTGGACCACCCCCCCTTTGGCGGAGCATTTCCTTAATGTCTCCGAAGGAGACGTCATCGGGGGGTGACTTGCGGGAACCTTCGCCTTCCTCCAAATCGGTATCCTCAGTAAGGGACTCAGGGGAGTCCAAGTGCCTCCTTTTCCACAGGTGTTTGTGAGGAATCTCCTTGGGGGGACTGTCCGAGGGGGGCTAACCAACGGATTTGTGTTCCTCCATGGGAACTGGCTGGGGCATCAATGACACAGGCTGTCCCTGGGACTGGATGATGGAGGACAAACCGAGCTGCAAGGGAGTGGGGGTGGATCCTGAGGACAGAGCGGGGTGTCGATCCTCTAGAGAGAACCCTCTCCACAACATCGAATGCCGAAGGGGAACTGGCCTCTCTAAGACTGGTGGCCAGCACCCTCGGATCTGATGAAAGGATTGGAGTCGGAGCTGAAGCGCTTGGATCCAAGTGGACAGTGTGGTCCGACCGCAATGGAGCCGAAGACACACTCACCCCCTCGGATTCGATGCCTGGCTGTCGGCTCCAAGAGCTAGGATCCGAAAAAGGATCCGATAGACTTGAGGACATGGCTGGCATCGAGGTAGCGATAACCATCGGCACCAACTCCCTGACTCTGAGGCTACTCAGATTCGAAGACTCCGAAACCCGGTAATGGATCGGAGAAGGAGCTATTGGGGCAAACAGTGGAGCTGAACTCCCCCCCAGAGGGAGGGAGGCAGCAACACTCCCATCTGCAGCTGAGTCTGTAAAAAGTGACGCATCATCCGGTCCATATCTGCCTCCGAGAGACTTCTAGTAGATCTAGACGAGGCCACAGATGCCGGTCGGAAGGGCCGACGTGACGACCTTGAAGATGGTCAGGTCTCCTCCTCCAGCTCCAGAGAAAAGCATGGAGAATGGAGCCATAGGGAGGAAGGCTTGGAAGTCCTTGATGGGGAAGGGAGAACCTTGGTGGGAGGGGCCGAGGGGTCCAATTCGGCCAACCACTTGTGGCTTCTCTCTCTGTCCCTTTCTCTCTCCCTTCTCTCTTTCCTGTCTTTTTTCACCTCTTGATTTCCCTGGGATGAGGTGGGAGGGTGAGTCCCAGCCAGGGGAGGAGGGTCAGATGGTTGGGCAACCTCAGCCGCGGTTGTCGCTACCGAGGGAGAGGAGGAAGAAGAAGCCGATTCGGCAGGTAGAAGGCCTGCCAGAACCAGCTTATTCTTCCTGTCTTTCAAAGCCTGGGGGTTAAAGGCGGCACAAATTTGGCAGCCTGTGGAATGATGGGCCACCCCCAAGCAAAGAACAGATTGAGTGTGACCATCCGCTGGCAACAGCTTATGGCCACACTCAGTGCACTTAGAAAAAATAAGTTTTTGGCTATCAGCCATACCACACACTCACACGCACACCTGAAGAGAAAGGGGCCTACTGGTGATAGAGCTTCAAAGAATAAGGGGGATATAGAGAAAGTAATAGGAAAAGGAATATCTATCCCAAGAGAAAAATACTACACAGACACACACAAAAATAACTAAATACCCAAAGTTTTAGCTATAAAACTGTAAAATACTTAACTCGCCTGGAGCTCGAGGAATCCTGTGCTTGGCAAAGCTGCGGCAAATGAGATCTGGGGATTGGAAGGAGGTTACAGGGTAGTATGGGTAAGGGGGTGGAGCTTGGAGCTTGGATCTATAGCTTGGTATGCTGCCGGTTTGGATCCGTATTGGATCCGTAACCCACAGGTTGCTTATCAAATTAAGTTAACTACTTCAGATCTTTGCATTTTCTTACTGTAAATAAGCAGACTTTGTGACACAGTTAAAGTGAGGTCAGGAAACTGTACTGTGTAGTGTGCTGGGCTGGAAAATGTCAGTTTGAAATCTAAGAAGTGAAGCTTTATTACTTAGCTCACAACATCATGCATTCTATGCATGCAGATCAGATTACATTACATCTAATGTGTATATGCAAGCTTAATTTTGAATGTCAAGTCTCTGATTGGTTAATATAGCATGGTAGGCTTCTTTCACAAGAATTATAAACTACACTGTCTGCAAAAATATTCATGGTTCCCTTTTATACTAGTGACTATATTTTGTGATGAAATATATACAAAAATGTTGTTTTTTTCTTGTAAACAGTTAATTATAGCCACTATTTCTAGTGAATATACTGGAGTTTTTTATAAATAGATCTTTATAAATAACTTTCTTATGCAGTTAGCAAGTGTTTAGTATAGACTTATACATTTACAGGAAATGTTTATGACTAATGGTAATAACTATAAAGATACTCAAACACCATACTAAATCCTAGCAAATATATGTATGAATAATTTTGATTGAACTATAATTACTCTGCATTTAATATGTTGTATCCTAGATATTATTTATATTTCAGATGTCATGTTTTCAGTTATTATAAAGTCATGTCTTTTAGTATATTAGCACTTTATGACAGGGAAAGAGCTCAGTAATACCTATGACTTGTGATAACACAACAAACAAGTTAAGAGTTTCAGTATTACCCTGTTACTATGGTAGATATTTACAGCTTTCCCTATCTTAAATTTATCTTTGAGTCATTCACTTTTAAGGCCTGTTATCCATAGTAAGTTTTATATAAATAATGTTTTTTTTTATTAATTTTTGTCATTTTAACTGATGCTAGTTAATTATTATTGATTTTAGTCAGTTGTTTAAACATCTGCTATTCCAAACATTTAGGAGTTAATTAAGGACTAATATGTCTTATGGAATATTTCTAAAAATCTATGTTAACATCTTTTGGGAATGACACACACTCACTATGTGCTAACACTCAGTTCTCATGAAGTTTTTATTTAGTGGGAGTTTGTCATGATAAGATTTATTCAGAGGGCAAGTAAATACAAAAGTTAAATGATTGTTTGATTTGTTCTGCCATTTTTAAGTTTTTATTAGAACTAATACAGATGACATGCTTATGTATTTTTGGGTAATCATTTAGATTGTTAACAAAGCTAATGTTTCCTTAGTCTATTAAGCACTAAATTCAGATTATATATATCCTAATATGTCTCTTGCTTCCTTAGTGAATAATTACTGTATAAATGTTTCTAATAATAGTGTATGTAACTCATCTCTAAAACCTAACTGGAATTAATAACTGATTAGTTGTTTATCACTACTATTGTTTTCTTAATTTATAATATATTCTCCATTTTTTTACTTTGTTTTCATAGGCTCGAACCAACAAAGGTTGATGGTTGGGATAGGTAGTCTAGCAGATTTAGTTTTGTTTGCTAGACTAGGAATGTATCTCATTCCATGTATAGGGTGTATTAAAATTTATATCACAGTGAAATATGCTAATTTTTTGTTATTTAACTGTTTCTCTAGTTTTGCAATGCCTGACACAATTGTTTTACTTTTATCTTTTATGGGGAAAGTTATTTGGACTGAGATAACTAGAAATACAACAACTGATATCCTGTTGTCTATTCAGGAAGAGTATTATGTATACAGGATTCTATTAATACAAGTTCCTTTATTGTTTGTTATCTTTAAAGAATTCTTATATGGATTTAACTTTGATATCCTTAAATACTAATGGCTTAAACAATGCATATAAGAGAGCAAACCTACTAAGGTATCTTAAACTAAACAAGGCTCAAGTAGCTTTTCTCCATGAGGCACACTTTAAAATAAATGACACATTTATGTGGGACCTTAAGGAATACACAATACTTGCTCAATATTCTTATAAAAATAAGACCAGAGGAGTAACAATTCTATGGAAAAAGACTTTCTTAAATCCCCAAGTCATTTACAAACATTTAGATAATGATGGACTCATGGCTGTAGTTATACTTAAGTTTAATAATAGAATTTAGACCCTAGTTAATTTATACTGATTCCTGGGTATGAGGGTTGGACTAGCTAAGAAACACTTAAACTTTATTACAACTACTTCTAAAGGTAATATTATACTAAGAGGTGATTTCAATTGTATCACAGATATTACAAAAACTACCAATAGGAAATCTCCTAGACTATTGTCCTCAGCCAAACAGTTAAAAATGGACAGAAATGTTTAAATTAAAAGATACCTTTAATGCTTTGGGACCAAATTCTTTACTATTCTCACACCAGGGCTATAGACATGATACCCAAACTAGAATAGATAAAATTTATATCTCACAAGATCTTTATTCTAAAATCTTGAATTTTTAAATACAACCTTGTCCCTTTTCAGATCATAAGTCCCTGTTGTTAACAATACACTTGGAATTCAATCAGTTAGTTATTACTTCAAGGATTCCTTCATATATCACAAAAATTAAAGACTTTAAATCTTGGATAACTTCTGAACTTCAACTTTTCTTAGAGATTAATTATAAACCTGAAGCAAACACAATTAAGGTCTGGGATTCTCCTAAGGCATATCTATATGGTAAAACCATTATCTGGTACAAAAATAAAATCAAAAAATGGGACTCAGAGTTACAGCAACTCCAAAATCAAATATTATATCTTAAATCTAATAAAAAAAATTCTACAGATAATAAGAAAAAAGAAACAAATAAGAAATACAATGAAATATTATCCTATAAAACTAATTTAGCTATGGAAAAAATGAAATTAAATTCTTATGCTACCTCTCCTAAGCATCTTCATAACCTATCTATGAAAATTAATAACATTAATAGTATCTTTCCTGAATAGAAAAGTAGAAAGTCTCGGACAAAGGGAACATTCTGGAGGCTTTTAATTATCATTATGCAGAGCATCATAAAGATAAAACAAGTATAACTGAATGTGAGATGTTAGAGAATATAGTTCCCAACATAACAAGAATTCCCGAGGAACTTAAGATAGATCTACAAAAACCTATTTCTCAAAAGGAAATTATAGATGGAATTAAAGGAAGTAAGTCTAATAAAGCACCTGGAATAGATGGCTTAATTATTGAAATTTATAGATTGTTCCCTTCTTATATAATCTCTCTCCTACATAAAACCTTTCTTGAAGTTCAAACATTAACAAACATTCCTCCTTCTTGGAGGTATTCTCTAATTTCCCCTATATTAAAAGAGAATAAAGACCTTAATCATTGCAACTCATATAGACCAATTTCTTTGTTGAATAATGATTATAAACTATTTATGTCAATTATGGTCAATAGAGTGAAAATACTCATATCTAAAATAATTAATGAAGACCACACTGGTTTTCATACATAACAGGCATACACGGGATAATATTAAAAGAGTATTAACTCTGATAGATTACCTCAACAGAGGAAACCATAAAGCATTGATAATAGGTCTAGATATTCAAAAGGCCTTTGACTCTTTAAATTGGGATCATTTATTTAAAGTCTTACAGTTATTTGATCCCCCTTTTTTTATAACAATGATAAAGAAAATCTATGAAAATAATCTAGCATATGTCAAATTAGGTCACTTTACTTCCAAACAATCCAAATCACTAGAGGTACTAAACAAGGATGCCCCATGTGCCCTATCCTATTTGCTCTGGCCATAGAAATACTTGCCATTTTAATACATAATAACCCAAAGATAAGAGGTATACATATATATGACCAATATATTTCTAAAATAATGATGTTTGCTGGTGATGTCTTACTTAGCTTACCCAACTCTAAGGAAGTGTTAGGTGAAGTGGATATAGTAACAACAAATTTCCAAAAATATCTCAGGACTTTCCTTCAACAAATCTAAATCAAAATATTTATTATTAAATAAAAAAAAAACATACAGGTTCCAGTTAATCATATTATTGGAAACCAAGTTTCAACTCTAGACTATTTAGAAATAGTTCTAGGCAAGAATATAGAGGAAACCTTACAGCTTAACTATGCTAAAGCCATAGATTTAATCAAGACATTAATAAGCAAATTGAATAATTTGTTTATAACATTTGATGATAGGTTACAACTGATAAAAATGGTTTTGTTATCTAAAATATTATATATTGCACAAGCCCTTATACTTCCACTAGGAAAGAAAATCCTTAAATAAATCACTTTAACTCTGATGAATATCCTATGGTTCCCCAAAAGAAATGGAGTGGCATATTCTCATCATATCAAAAAATGGGAACAAGGGGGATTAAAATTCCCAGATATTGAAACGTATATAAAGGAATCTATAATTAAAATAGTGATGAATTGGATAAATCCTAGATACTCTTCCAACTGGAAACAGTTACACTCCATTATACTAATGAATGAAAATTATGTAGCAAAGAATGCATTGGTAACTGACAAAGAAAACAAGATATGATACCATTTAAGTTTAAATTTACAGTATAGTACAACAAAATTAACTAAACTAACACTAATAAACAATATTTTTGATGTGTTTAGATAATTCATTAACACAAATTTAGATATAAAACTGTGGCATAGATTTTTAATACCATTTACTACTACAACGGATTTCCCTGATAAAACACATAGAGAGATTTTTGGTTTATGGGAAAATAACCTATTTTGTTGGTTGCAATGTATTGAAAACCAACAAGCTTTGAACACACAAAGTATATTGTCAACCTATGGCCTATCCCCTAATGACTGGTTGGTTCTTCAGAGTGTCACAGCATATACTAAAGATCTGTGTAGAATAATACATAACTCATCCGTCAAAACCGTACCAAAAATTATAAACTGGATTTTTGGAATTCTATATAATAATATCAATGTTAAGAATGAATTATCATATCTATATAACACTTTACTTGTCTAAAAGACAGCTCCTAAAGATTCATACTGGCAATATCTAACTAAAGGGTTTCAAGTATCATCAATGTAATATAAAACGAACATTTTATTTTCAGTTAAACTAAACTTCTTACTCACAATTCTGAAGGATTTTTCATTAGAAATTTCTACACAGATCCTTTTTGACACCTGAGAAACTCTCAAAAATGAACCCTTCAAACAGCAAGTTATGTTGGAGATGTCATCTGTCCACTAATGCTGACTGGTCTCATATTTTTGTGACTGTACTAATATTAAACCATATTGTAATGAGATTAACAAATTTCTTCAAGCTATCTATACTGATATATTTGTTTTGAAAAAGTCTTTAATTTTATTGAATGTTGTTAATAGCAATAATATGAAGAAAGATGACCTGTATTTGTTGTGGACAATGTTAGCAATAGCCAGAAAATGTATAACTAAAAGATGAAAATCTAATATAGCACCCACAATGGAGGAATTCCTGTCATCACTGAAGAAATGCATACCAATGGAGAAAAGAACTAAAGAGTTAAGAACTTTTCCTAAACCATCGGTTAATAGTCCGTGGAGGAAAGTTTTGAATTTGATTGATACCCTACAGATGGAACCAAACTCTTCCTAACTATCATAGCTTATATATTAACTTAATATTTAACTACAAATGTTTTTATCTGAATTCTTTTTGTCAGGCTGAATGTAAATACTGTAAATAGTTATTGAATGTTATGAATGTATTAAATTATTGTGTTATTTCATCAAATTAAAAATCATTTGAGTAAAAAAAATAATAGCTACCATATATTCATATGATGGGAGAATAGTGCTCTGGTCCTTTTCACTCATATAACTTACACATTTGTCTAATTTATTTCCAGTAGATAGTACTAGCAGATTAATAGGTTCATCTAACTTATGGTCTTTCATCAAACATTCTGATGACTTAACTTTCCCTTTTTCAAAGTAATGCAATCAGGCCATAATTTCAACCAATTATTTTTAATATATTAATTTCAACAGTATTTACAGGTTTATAGGTGGTTACTGGGCTATTGACCTGGAAGTCTTTATAAGCCTAATACTAGAGAAACCCAATATAAAGGAGCTTGCCAACACCTGAGATTTTAGTTAGCAACAACTGCCCATATCTAGGAGGATCATAGGTGAAATCCCTGGCAGGAGTTTATGGTTTCCCATCCAGTCATCCAGTCTACACTAAAACAGGGTTATAGACAGGATCTGTTTGATGTCGATTGGTAGCCTATTCCAGAGGAGTGGCAACCTCTGAGAGACATATCTGTCTCTCCAGGAGGTTCTATTTATGTTGCAGGCCAGGTGAAGGACCCTGAAGTGGGAGATTCTTGCCCCATTTGACTTGCAGATGTGCAGTGTTTCCATTAGGTTTGAATCTGAGATTGTAGGTCAGGCATAAGTCTCCTCTAACTAGTCTGTACACTACTGAGTACAGTGACAGTGACGTCGGTCTATCAATGCACGACATGTGCTGGTGACCCAGAATTTTCCTTGTTAGAAATCTCTGAGGTCTCTTAAGTTGCTTCAGGTGCCTGGTAAGGTACATACCAAAGGGAGCATTATACTCAATTATTGGCCTGATGAGGATTGAGTACAGGGGAGTTATGACCTCTTTCTCTCTTGATGCAATACCCTTGCTAATGAGGTGTGCAACGTAGAATGCTTTTCTTACCACAGTAGATACATGGTCAAAAGTTTAGGCTACAGTCAACTTGTATTCCCAACCCTCTGAGTACTGAGCTGTTACTTAGGGCATTATTTATATGATAGTCTGCAGGGATATTGTTTTTACCGGAGGACATAATGCATTTTTTAACACTGACTTTGAGTTCATGACTTTGGCACCAATCATTGGATTGTGTATGTTCCTTTTGAAGTATATTGACATCTTTTGGGGATTCAATGATTGTATCTAATTTGCAGTCATCAGCAAACTTAGTCAGCCACAGTCCTCTGTTTTGGCCTGAACTTCTTAGTAATATATTTTAAACAAGAGGGGGCCCAGCACTGTACCCTGTGTAACCCCACTGGTGACAGGTCCTCTGGTTGAGGTAAAGGTCCCAACTCTGACCATGACCTGTCAGTGAGCCAGTTAGCAACCTGCCTGACTACATAAAGGTTGGGAGAGTTTATCAATGATGCCTGAATGTGGGATTGTGTCGAAGGCCTTGGCTAAGTCAAGGTAGGTTGTATGCAGAGATTTGCCTTTGTCTATGACTCTGGTGATGTTTTTAAAGAAGTCCACAGGTTTAACAGGCATGACCTGCCTTTGAGAAAACCAAACTTTGTCATATCAAGGGTTTGAAGATCACCTACATCCTTATTTATAAAGTCCATGATGATTCATTACATGATATTACAGATAAGGCTTGTTAAGCTTATGGGTCTGTAGTTCCCAGCATCTGTTGCTGTGCCCCCTTTATGAAAGGGGATAAGAGTTGCTGTTTTCCATTCAGCAGGAAAAAAACAGTACTCAGGCTGTGATAGAAGAGCATACCTAATGGAATTGCTAACTCATGTTCTAGACAATTTAAAATGCAACCTGGGATGCCATCCAGTCCCATAGAGGCTGTGTTTTTGCATTGCAGAGAGCATTAATGACTTCATCTTTGAAGATGCAAGGTGGGGGTGATGTGGAGGGAATGCTTTGTGTAATGTTTGGAGAGGATGGTTGGGGGAATATTCACTAAACATGTCAGCTAATAGGTTAGCTGTTTTCACATGATCAGTGTGTGTGATGCTATCCACAGCTAGTTCAGCACACATCTGTGTCCTACCTTTTAGGTTACAGATATAGCTGAAGAATGCCTTATAGTTATCCTTAGCTATGGTTGCTAAATATTTTTTGAAGTTGCCCTTAGAGGGTTTTACAAGTTGTCTTATTTGTTTGTTTAAGCTGAAGAGGGTATTCTTCCAGTGCTGGGACCATTGTTTTTTATTCTTAGACAGCAACTTCTCCCTCTATGTTGTATAACTTATTAATGCTATATGTCCACCAGGTAGGTTTTTTTTTCTTGAATATCTTGTGTTTATCCTATCAGGTACAGCAGTGTCAATACATTTTTATAAGTGATTGTACAGGGCATTTGTGTATACTTTAGTATAGTTGTTAATGCCATCTGTGGGAACAGGAGCTTGGAAATTATTTATGCCATCCCTTAGGAGGATATAATTAGCTTTGGTGAAATTATTTAGCCTGATTTCACCTAAGAGTGGTTCAGGTGTTATAGCTACTTTAAATGTGACAAATTTGTGATCAGATTTAGCCAGTAAGGGTTCTATACTTATGGTTGTACAATGGTCACCAATGCTGGTGAGGACCAGATCAAGAATATTTGAGCTCCTTGTGGGGTTACATACTATTTGTTCCAGGGCATTAGTGTTAACAAAGTCCAGGAACCTTTGTGCAAGCATATTGGTACTCATACATGTTTCCCAGTGAATGAAAGGATAGTCAAAATCACCTATGACCGGAGTGTTTGGTTGTAATTTGATTGACTCAAGCAGGTCCAAATAAGATTGTAAATAGTGAGTGTTAATCTGTGAATTTTTAAATTCTGATGAAGCATAGAGGGCAACACGAAAGTGCTTACTAAGATATAATAAAAGCTTTTTTGGTTTATTTTACATAACCACATTTATTATCAGTCAGTTTTTATTCTGGTTTTGTTTCTTGTGTACTGGTGTGATAACTTCATCCCAGCTGTGTGGTTATTCTTACTTTTTTGGAATCATCTGCAGAAAGCTGAATTTTAGATTGGCAGCCCTTGTTATGTTAATAAGTAAGAGTTCAATGACTAATGCAAATAATAGAGGAGACGGGGGGCATCCTTGTTTTGTAAATTATTTTAAGGTAAATCCTTTAGAAATGTAAGATCCAGTTTTAATGTATATTTTAGAATCTCTATACAAATTTCTTAATATTCCAATAAATTGTTCTGGAGATGCAAATGCTTCTGAAGTTTTAAATAAATAGTTCCAGTCCATAGAATCAAAAGCTCTTTCAATATCTAAATGGATTACAGACATTTTTTTGTTAAATTCATTTGCTAAATCTAAGATTGTTATTGCCCTTTTGATATTATCATGTTACTCTATTAACTATAAATCCTATTTGATCTTTATTAATTAATTTATCTGCTGTATCTCTTAATCTTATGGTGAGAATGGAAGTAAATATTTTATAATCTATGTTTAATGACAAAAGAAGTCTATAAGATTAAACTAACTTTTTTTCCTTTCCTTGCTTAAGAGCAGGTGAGATTACAGAAACTTTCCATGAGGGAGGAATTATTTTATCACTCTGGATTATCCCATAAAACTTTTATTTAGTACATCTAAAGCATTTAACAGAAGTAGATGATATGGTCCTGTACTTAAACCATCTAACCCAGGTGATCTGCCATTTTTACCTTTTTTTAATCTTTAACTTCAATTAGTTTAATAGATTTATTTAAAATTGAAATTTGCTGATCATTAAGTTTATTAGTAAAATTCTTCTTTAAAAACTTATCAATTTTGCAATCATCAAAATGATTATTTTTATCTTTATTAAGATCCTCATAGAATTTTTTTTAAAAAAATATTAAGCATTTTTTTCTATATCTGAAGCTTATTAGCATAGGGATTTCTAATATAATTGGTCTGTGCTTTTTACTTAACATCTTACTTCTATTAACTAAACCATGGATATTTTTTTTGAGTCATGGCATAACTTTGTACTTTTAATTTTTCTAGAGCTATCCCGACTTTATGTGTTAAAATCTTTTCATATTTTGCCATTGTTTTTTTAATAATTTCAGTATTATCTAATTTCTTTGTTGTCATGTTTCACTTTATTTATATCATCTTGTAGTGCTAATAACTCTTTGTCCCATTCTTTAATTTATTACTAGAACATCTTCCCATCATTCTATCCTTAATATATAGTTTTAAGAACTCCCATAATATGACTTTATTAACCTGACCATCTTCATTCAAGGATAAAAATCTTCTATTTATTCCTTAAGATAACGCTTAAATTATTTTAATTTCATTATATATATATATATATATATATATATATATATATATATATATATATATATATATATGAATTATGTAACTAATCTGAAATTTCCTTAAATCCCTTGCTACATTACTGAATACATTATGATCAGATAATGAGCAAGGAATAGTTTTTTTTTTTAAAAGCTTGACTTTTTCATTATAACTTAAAAAACTAATAGTCTACCTCAATTAATCTCAAATAGTAAATACTCTGACAAATAATATGATATGTGCAGAATCTATTTATGTAACATTAGAAAAATTATCTATTAAATATTTCTAAACATTTTGATCATGTAAACATTGTTATATGCAAATGTTTAAATATAAAAGTAGAGTAGAGTGAAACCTGAAAAGATAAGGTTTTCTGCAAAACTTTAAAGATGGCAACGAATCTAGACTTAGCAAACTAATACACAATAAGATAGTTAATGTAGTTATATATTTATCATGCTGGAAATATATACATATTTAATAATTCTAATATTAAATAATACAAGTGATTATACCTAGAATTTGCATATCACCCTTAGTATAATAAATATCAAAACTTCTAAAATTCCTTTAACTCATTAAATTAATTCATAAAATGTGTGCATTACAAAGTTTGAAGGAATTATCCTGCTGCTTGACAGAATCAAAGAATGCTTGTAGATTATAATGCACTTAAATGTTTCAAAATGCTTATTTCAGACCAAATTCTCCTCTCCCTTTCTTAAACATCTAGAAAAATCAACTCTAATTTCTCTTCAAAATGAAAGAACCAAATCAGCAATAAAGCACAAAAATTTTAGCTCTGACTTGAAAAATGAGTTGGTTCAGGTACTCCTAGCATATGCACTATGCAAAAAGCTTTAGAATCCATGTAACCTTATTTTAGATTTCAGTTTTCAGGAGATTTTTTTAGATATTTTATATAAATTTCTGTGAAACATATAGGAGCATTTATACATTTATTCTATTTTCATGTGCAAATACATTTAATGCACTTATTCTTAACATGCAGTTTACTACCCAATTGTATTATCTCCTCTCTTATTTGTCCTCTGATATTCTTTGTTTTGTGTTACCTGCATTTCTAAAATCCACCATAAAAGATCCATTTAATTTATCTGTTTTTACATCTCTTCAGTGTAATTATGAAGAAACATTATTAGAGATTACAGCAGGTATATACATTTCTTAACTTACTAATATTACTCTTTTTATTATTGTTATGTAAAGGATTTTTCTTCCCTTGTGCATTTGCATATTATTCAAAAGATGTTTACACTTTTTATTGTTTCTAATAGTATAAGTGCTCTTAACTATAAATAAAATGAATTATTGCCTGACTAACTCAAAGGTATGTTTTTAGTTTTTATGTACTGCTGTTGTAGTCAGAGTGTCAGATCATGAAATTAGTGTTTAATTACAGCATTTGAGAATGACAATTCATTACTTGCAGCAGTTGCTATTCTCATCTGCAGGTTTCTTGTATTCCCTAATGCCTCCAAACTATCTTAATCAGTGACAAACATCTATTTTACTTCTTCCCAATATACAGATGAGGCAGATAACACTGCAACATAATCTAGTAACATTCAGTAGTGTGCATGCAAGTAAACCATCCCTGGGATTCAATAAACTCTGTGCAGGAATAGCAATATTCCTGCATTGAGTGCTTTGTGTCTGTATAGCTTGTCTTGCATATTCATGAAGGCATGCTGCGGTAAAACCTACATGGACACGAACTGTGAAAGAGTGCAGGGGACATGCTCAAGTACTACATTGAACATGTCCCCTGTACTCAGAAAGTGCCATACAGCACTTTCTAATAGCATCTGGCATAATATTAGAGTTACTCTAAAATTATGCCAGTATTTCAGTGTCTGTGGACACTGACATGAAATAAATGATCATTTCAGTGTCCATGGACACTAAAATACAAACAGCATCAGGAGCAATGCAGAGGGTGTGTGACAGGTTCTGCGACACCCCACCTTCATTGTAAAAGTGTCATATGATACCTCCACAACCTGCTAAAGCAGGAAATGTGTCCAAATGCACAAATAATGGGGATAAATCCTTGAAAAGGGACAAATCATACATATTGCCCTCACAAACTTAGAAAGGTGATAGAAAACAGGTCATGCATTAGCATGAATTACTGAAGGATAGAAGTCTAAAAGCAAATGTATGCCAATATTCCCTGACACCAGTCCATGTGAACAAAGGCACAAATAATGGGGGGGGGACAATAAAATAGGGACACTTCTGAAAAATTGCCATCACACACTTAGAAAGTTGATAGAAAACAGGACATATATTAGCAGGAATCTCTGAAGGATAGCACATGAAAGCCAAATGTATGCCATTATTTCCTGATTGCAGTCCTCAATGACTGGTCAGAACACCACAATACTCACTTAAATAACATAATAATATAATAATAATATTATAATTTTTTTAGGCTAAGGAATGTTTAAGCATAGCTAAGTGGGTGTGTGCATTATGGCCCTCTGCTTACCATAGCTTAAACATCCCATAGGAGATAAATACAAATATACAGCTGAAATTTCCAAGCTGAGGTAATTTAGTGGTTAGAGTCCTGGCTTTACATGCAGGTGTTCGTGGTTTGAATACCAAGACAGGCAACTTATTTTTATATAGGAAAGTAGTGTTAAAATTATTTTTGTAAACTTAAATTATGTACTAGCTGTTTTTGTCAACCAGGGTAGTGTAACTGATGTACAGTGTAAGTGTGAGTGCATATAACATGTGAAACCACCCATGTACACACAATTGCCCCATACAGTATAGTTACACCTCTTGCCAATGTAAGGAAAGCACATAGAGGAATGTCACATAAAGTATATCATATCAACTTAATACATGATATCAGTCCTCTGATATACTTAAAAATTAAAAGTGAGCATATGTTGACTGAAATAGCACAATTCCAACACTCAATTACTTCTCACTAGTTAGTGACTTAAATCCTCACATCATCCCACTGATGTGTCAGAAATACATAATACTTATGTGGACCAGGCAACAGTACATTATGCAAATATCTGGGCATAACATCACATTAGGGAAACTATGCTCAGCTGCAAAGCATGTCACCAAGCACCATCCAAACTACAGTCTGACTGATACACTAACCCAAATCTGCTATGGGGAATTACACATGTGTTTGCAAATATATCAGGTACTACAGGGATGTAACAGCACTGAAAAACAGACACCAGTGTGAAAATGCATATCCACAACCAATTTCACCAAAGTCACAGTGAAATATTGGTAAGACAAATGAACAGTACAGTATAAGGACAAAAACATCTCAACATGGTTGCCACTCACACGCTACCCCTACATATACTGGCCCATTTCACAGTGTAGTATGATGCCTGACCATGGTATGGTACATGTCTCAGTCTGCCCCTACAAACATATACAGCCAATAGACCACCAGAAACTGGAGCAGTGTGCACAGGCAGATAGAAAAGGAGCCATAACACATACATCTACCCCCCTCTCTATACAGGCCAAATAACATTGACACACTACACTGCTACACAATCCTGAAAGTCTGTCAACAATTGCCAGAAATACACAAACCTCTCAACTGTTCAGAGTCCCACAGAATGTCCAGGCTTTGTCTTCATATATAAGGCCTCTTAGACATAACATGTCTGGCATTCTGATACATCACTGGGAAGGTATCAGGAATTAAGGCACTAAATAATGATATACCCTACCTACCAACCTCTTACTGCATGACATCTGAACAAGGCCTGACATACTTGAGGGACAGAGGCCCAAAAACAGGGGCATATGTGAAATATTGCTGTTATAAACTGAGACAGTTGCTGGTGTAACAGGGTTTGTTGTAACATATCTTTTTGGAGGGACATGAAGTCAGAAACACAAATAGATTATACCATTTACTGACTGCAATCCCCACAGTATGCTACTAGTTTTTCAAAGACAAAAAATGTCTGAGGAACACAACAAACATGAGAATCCAAAACGTGACCATTCTGCGGATAGTCCTACAGTTGAGAGTTATGTCAACCACATAACATTGTTAGACTTAAAAATCATGCAGAAAAGCCATGTCCACACAAACCCTGTTAAACTAGCATTAATTCAACTGTATAACAGCAATACTTACATTCTGTCCCTATGCCTGGAGCATTCTCCCTCAGTTTGTTGGGCTGTCTCTACAGTTTTCAATGTAAGAGGTATTTCCAACTACCCCTGTGATGCTATTGTTAACACACCTCCTTGAAGTCCACCTCACAGGCAAGGAAAAGTGGCAATGCTCACATGAAGTACTCAATTATCGGAGTGTGTTGCCATGCCATTGGCTATAGTAATAACACCTCAGCTGTTCTGTATTCAATTAGCAAGTGGGGGACACCAATTGGTGCAGAGGCCATCAGCTGCTCATGAGCATTACCTACAAAAGGCAAGCTGCTACCTATGCAAAACAGATGTATACCTTACATCTGGGAGAGAGAGAAAGAGAGACAGACAGACAGACAAAGAAACCAAACAACACATATTGGAATCAAACTAACCATACTTAGAAAAAAAGGTATGTCAAACAAGTAAGCATGTAATGGAATGCAGTATGGGGTATGTAATAATGAGAAATAGGAAGTTCAACAAATATATGTCAACAAGACTTGTTGTACTGTTATATTGCTGATAAAAACCTATGGCCATAGCATCTGGGTCTGTCGGCAGTGACAAACATCACAGCTCAGGCCCCTGAGTCCCCGCAGGAAAGGATGGCTCACTTATGGCTACTACTGGACTGTGTGTTGAACAATGCTGACTGTGATACTGCTAGGCCAGCTACTAGGATGTCATAGATATCCATATGTTAATTGTGAATACAACTATGATACACATGTTTATGTCTCAGAAATGTGAGAGACATATACAGGGTATTTACATAGTGAAATACTGTTGCAGATGTGTGTGTTGAAATGCATGTGATATGCTGAGCTCATACCATTCAACTGTTCAGTGTTATGCACACACAGACCATATGAGTGCCTCATATTTGTAGTCATTTACTCATAGAGTTGTGTTATGTCTGGCAAATCAGTGGCAACCTGTGAAGACTTACATTACAATATCTCCTTCTCTTTCTTTTGGCTGTTCCCATTAGGGGTCCCCACAGTGGATCATCTGTCTCCATGTCTTCCTGTCCACTGCAGCTTGCTGTCACACCAACCACTTGCATGTCCTCTATCACCACATCCATACAACTTATCTTAGGCCATCCTCTTTTCCTCTTACCTGGCAGTTTCATCCTTACCATCCTTTTTGCAATATACTCAGCATCCCTCCTTAGCACATGTCCAAACCAACATAATCCCACTACTCTCTGGCTTTGTCTCCAAACCATCCAACCTGGGCTGACCTTCTAACATATTCCTAATCTTGTCCACCCTAATCACACCCAGTGCAAATCTTAACATCTTTAACTCTGCCAAGTCCAGCTCTGACTCCTGCCATTTTCTCAATGCCACTGTCTCCAACCCATATAAGATAGCTGGTCTCACTACCATCTTGTAGACCTTCCCTCTCACTCTTAATGGTATTCGTCTGTCACAAATCACTCCTGACACTCTTCTCCATCCTCCCCATCCTGCCTGTACTCTCTTCTTCATCTCTCCCCCACATTCGTCATTGCTCTGAACTGTTGATCCCAAGTATTTAAACTCATCCTCCTTTGCAAACTCTACTCCCTGTATCCTCACCATTATTCTATCCTCCTTCCTATTCACACACATATATTCTGTCTTAGTGCTGCTGACCATCATTCCTCCCCTTTCTAGACCATATCTCCACCTCACCAGGGTCTCCACAACCTATTCCCTACTCTCATTACAGATCACAATGTCATCTGCAAACATCACAGTCAACGAGGACTCCTGTCTGATCTTGTCTGTCAACCTATCCATCACCACTGCAAATAAGAAAGGGTTTAGAGATGATCCCTAATGTAATCCCACCTCCACCTTAAACACACCTGTCACTCCCATTGCAGAACTCACCACTGTCACACTACACTTGTACATATCCTGTAGCAGTCTTACAGATTCATCCACCACTTCTTACTTCCTCATACAATACCACAACTCCTCTCTAGGCACTGTTATATGCTTTCTTTAAGTCCACAAAGACACAACACAACTCCTTCCAACATTCTCCGTACATCTACATCAACACTCTCAGAGTAAACATTGCATCTGTACTGTTCTTTACTGACATGAAACCATACTGCTGACCACTAATCCTCACCTCCCTTCTTAACCTAGCTTCCACTACTCTTTCCCATAACTTCATACTGTGACTGATCAGTTGTCCTGCTTTAGTTTCTACAGCTCTGCACATCACCCTTATTCTTATAATTGGTACCCAAACACTTTTTCTCCACTCCTCACGCATCCTCTCACTTTCCAAGATTACATTAAACAATTTGGTTATAAAGACCACTGCCATTTCTCCTAAACACCTCCATGCTTCCATAGGTATGTCATCTGGACCAGCAGAGCCTCTTCATAGCTATCCTTACTTCCTCCTTGCTAATCCATTGCACTTCCTGAGTCACCATGCCCACATCATCCAGCCTTCACTCTCTCTCTCATTTTCTTCATTCAACAGCCCCTCAAAGTACTCTTTCCATCTGCCCAACACACTCTCCTCGCTTGTGAGTACATTTCCCTCATTATCCTTTATCATCCTTACCTGCTGCACATCTTTCCTAGCTCAGTCCCCTATCTAGTCAATCGGTACAGGTCCTATTCTCCATCCTTAGTGTCCAACCTTTCATACAACCCTTCATACACCTCATCCTTAGATTTTGCCACCTCTCTCTTTGCCATGCACCTCATCTCCTTATACTTTCTTTATCTCTCTGACAATCCGACTTCTTCACCAACCTCTTTCTCTGTATACTCCCCTGTACTTCCTCACTTCACCACCAGGTCTCCTTGTCCTCCTTCCTCTGTCCAGATGTCACACAAGCACCTTTCTAGTCATCTCTCTTATTAGCTCTGCTGTAGTTACCCAGATATTCGGTAACTCTGCAATGCCACCTACTGCCTGCCTTATCTCTTCCCTGAACTCAGCCTCACAATCACCCTTTTTCAGTTTCCACCATTTGATACTGGGTGCTGCCCTCACACTCCTCCTCCTCTTCTTGATCACCAATGTTATCCCACAGACCAACATTCCATGCTGCCTAAGTACACTTTCCCCTGACACCACTTTACAGTCTCCAATCTCCTTCAAACAGGCCCTCCTGCATAGGAGATAATTCACCTGTGTGCATCTTCCTCCACTCTTGTACATCACCCTATGCTCCTCTGTCTTGTTAAAATATGTATTCACCACAGCCATGTACATCCTTTTTGCAAACTCCACTACCATCTCACTTTCTGCATTCCTTTGCTTAACGCCATAGCTACATATCACGTCCACATCCCCTCTGTTCCCTTCATCAGCATGCCCATTGAAATGTGCTCCAATCACCACTCTCTCACCCTTGGGTACAGTCATCACCACTTCATCCAACTCACTCCAAAATTTTTTTGTCTCATCCATCATACACGTGAGGCATATTCACTAACAACAGTCATCATTATGCCATCAATTTCCAGCTTGATAAACATCACTCTATCCAACACTCTTTCACCTCCACAAACACTCTTGGCATACTGTTCTTTCAGAATAACCACTACAACATTTCTCCTTCCAACCACACCATGATAGGACTATTTGGACCTGACTCCAATACACCTAGCCTTATCCCCTTCCATCTGGTCTCTTGCACACACAATATCTCAACCTTCCTTCTGTCCATCATATCAGCTAGCTCTGTCTCCATGCCAGTCATACTACCAACAGTAAAAGTTCCTAACCTCACTACCACAATCCTAACCTTTCTCTTCCTGCCATATGAGCATCGTACATCCTCCAGGGCATGTCTGTGAATGCCAAGGCTACTGTGCTATCAAATGGCTTAAGTGTGTTATAGCAATATTAAGAAAGTGTCACTAATTTTGTTCCATCACACCCCATGTATGTGTGGCATCCTCCAGATGTCCTGCTCTAACAAGTTGACAGGAATGACTCACCAGCAAGAGTGTAAATACAGTGTGCCATATTGACATAAAACAGAAATGTATATCAGGTATTACCTGTGCATATGTATGCATGAGTAGGTGTACCTGGCTGCCTCATAACAACAGACATGGGATGCAAAATGTCAGGTAAATAAGCTATACATGTTGTACACGTGTAATCTCAGTTTCTGTGCATCCAACAGAGTTAGATTTCTACAGTTGCTGGTTGTTGCATTGCCCTGACACAGACATGGGTACTAGAATAAGCATGATTATCAGGTTGAAATTGGAGAGGTGTTCAACTGTGTTATGACCTTGTGTCCATGCCTACTAAAAACAGCTATATGACCACCAACACAGCTGTATGGACTCAGCAATACCTTACCTGTAAAACCTGTCTCCACTAAAGTAGAGTAATCCCCTTTGCTGGAGAGCAGCAATACACAAACCACATAACTGATTGCTATATTGGCTGTATAGGGCAAAGTAGGAGCAGGCACCAACTTGGCAGCAAGTCAACCTTTGTCTGAATGAGCATATAAGGTCACAGGTGGATTACTGTAAGGTTAACTATGAGTACAAATTGGACACATCCACCAAGGGCAGTCACAAGGCCGTCTTCACATATGTCTGCAATATCAGAGGCAACAACCCAACAAACCCTGTAATGGTGGTCAGTCACACCTTACACACACACACACACACACACACACACACACACACACACACACACACACACACACACACACACACACACACACACACACACCATAGCTATAGCCAACCTGCTGCAGACAAATTTAGGGTAAACAACACCCACCTGGTTCACCATCAGTATATGTGGATATGCACATCACCCACACCCCTCCCCTCATCATCAGGGAGCAGGTGCATACTTCCTAATCAAAGTCAACAAAAGCAAGTCTCCATGGGACCTGATAACAGCCCTGTCTGCATCCTACATGAACTCAAGCATATGCTTCCAACGCCATTACACACGGTATGCAAGCAAGGCCTGAGCACCATTGACATCCCATCTGCAAGGAAGATGGCCACTGTCATCCCTCTACACAAACGTGAATGATGAATGGTTGTTTATGCAATGTACTAGCCATCACTGGGGGGAACATGACACATCAAGACCAGGAGTGAAATGCAGGTTCATGCTGTGCTGACAGATGCAGGGGTATGATGTGGTTGTAAGTGGTGGCTACTGATAGGCAATATTGATGTGCTGGCTCTGTAAATAACTCTGGGCAATGTCTGAGGTGCTGTGATGTGTTTCCCTGTTTATGTCTTCCAGGTGGCATGCAGCATCAGCCAGCATACACTGCAGAGGAGAATGCAGCTATCACTGATGTAATAATAAAGCACCATGCGGTGCTGTTCGGCCAGAGCCAACAAAATCTGCAGGAGCAGACTGCCCTGTGGGATGACCTTGTCCATAGAGTAAACACCTTGGGCCACCATGACCGCACATAAGATCAGGTCAGGTATCGGGCAACTGACCTGATAAGTTGTGCACGGCAAAGGGCTGCTGCCATGGCCAGGGATGGTACTGCTACAGGTGGGGGTCCAGCCACACAGGCCCCACTTACAGCAGCAGAGGAGCTCCTTGCCAACCTTAGGGCAGCCCCCACACAACAGCCAACTCATGAAACACCAATCATGGAGGCAGGTGGTACCCAGGTAACAGGCGAGGAGCATCCAGGTAAGGCCACAGTGCACATCACTTTAATCATGTTGCAGTCATACTGTCTTCTATAGAGTATCTAGATGCATATGTCAGTTCAAACTGCATTTGTGGGTGGGGTTTAGTAATGCACACAAGTGCACATCTATGGTAAGGGACAGCAAATTGTGTACTATCATAGCTTGTACTGTACCTGTGCAGAAACGTAGCATTCAACTTGTACCAATGCCAAATGCGAGTCTGCCGACAATACCTCTCCTCACAACTACATAGGTCCCTTTGGTCTGCTTGTAGGACAGCAGCCTGAAGCCTGTGAGTATGGGATTTTCCTGTTGTGGCACAGCAGTATCCCAGGCATATTATGGTCATGCATGTGACCATGCACACAACTGTTACTCTCAGCTATTTTACAATATCTGCATGTTCACTTGTGGTGGGGTTAACTGCATTGCATCACAGTGGTCATCACAGGGGCCTTTTGCAGGAGATGTCACATATCTGTAACATATGTCACAACCTGTCATTGCAAGAAATCTGGACAAAGACTGACAAAAATGGGGGGACAAAAGCCCAAAACTAGGGACACTTTTTATAAATCAGTGGTATACAGTGCATATAAATGGTGTACACACACCTGTTAGAATGACATGCATTTCTGATATACAAATATGACAGCACAATAAAACATTTCCAAACCCTTCCAACCTTTTATATGACCTATAATCTGTACAATTCAATTGTAAAACAAACAAATCTATTAGAAGAACAATTATGACACATAAAAATCGTACAAGAAGCTAGATGCATATGTGTGCACACATTGAAGCTAATACTGTGTTGAAGCAGCTTTCGATATTATTACAGCATTACATCTTCTTGGTTACACACCTGCCATCACGTACAGAGACTCTTTGAATAACAGCAAATAATGGTCAGCTGTCATACCAGGATTATCCTAAATTTACTCAGTTGCCTGCTACAGCAACAGCCATAGTTCACATACAGCTTACGAAGCAGGGATCTCATTTGGGAAAGGTATCAGCCCAGAGAAGGGTACACACACACTTCCACAGCATTACATATACCATGGAACACATTGAACACAGTCATCAAATGGTAATAGAAATATAGGGCAACAATGACATTGCAAAGAACTGGACATCCCTTCAAATGTGTGGAAAAGACAAGACCCAAACTTGTCAGGGAGGCTTCCAGGAGACCTGCAGCACCACTACAGGAGTTGCAGGAATCACTGACAAGTACCAGTTGTGTGCTACATGTGACAACAGTCTCCCGTATTTTCCAAATGTCTAGCCTATGGGTTAGGTTTGGAAGATGGAAGCCTTCTCACACACAGAACAACATCCAAGTCTGGCAAATTTCTGAAGAAAAAGGATTAGGTCCCCCAATAGCATGTGGGGAAATGTGTTATGGTGTAATGAGATCAATGTTGCACTTTTTGGCCACAATACCAAAAGGTTTGTTTGGCACAAGAACAGCACTGTGCATCACCAAAAAGAACATCATCTCCATGGTGAAGCATGGTGATGGCAGTGCCCTGCTTTGGGGTGGAAGTGGGCCTTTAGCCAAGGTGGATGGGATTAGGAACAGTTCAAAATACTAGTCCCTTTTGGCCCAAAATCTTCATGTATCTGCTAGAAAGCTGTGGATGGAGAGGACTTACACCTTTCCACACAACACTGACCCATACCATACATCAAACTTCATAAAATAATGTCTTCACCAGAAGACAATCAATGTTTTGGAATGGACCAGCCACAGTCCACACATATATCCAATAGAGAATCTGTGGGGTGCCCTGAAGAGGCTTATGCAAAAGTGATGCCCTCACAATCTGACAGAGTTGGAGGGCTTCTGCAAGGGAGATTGTAACTATATTGCTAAGTCAAGATGTGCCATGCTGATACACACCTTCCCAAGAGAACAGACTGCTGTTATGAAATCCAAAGGTGCTTTAACAAAGTATTAGTTTAAGGGTGTGCACAGTAATGCAATCAGCCTATTGTATGTATTTAAACTTCTACATGTTACCCTTAACTGATGTGTTTGTTCTTCAGTTGGATTGCACAGATTATAGGTCACATTAAAGGTGAGAAATGGTATCACATGATTTCTGAGGTCTCATGTTATATATCAGACAAACTGGCATGTTAGCAGGGGTGTCTACACTTACGATACCCACTGTACACTTAGAAGATTGTTAGTGTACCTGGTTGTGCTGTAACATACATGTACTGCAGGTTTTGAAGTGTGAGACTCAAAATATGTCATTAAATAGTGACACCAGTCCTCATATCATCCCAGTAATGTGTCAAACAAACATAGGATTTATGACGAACAGACCAGAAATATGAGCCACATACGTAGACATTCAGCGACACTCTGCACAGTTGAGAGGTATGTTCTGTAGGAATTGCCACTGTGCTATACAGGTGACCAGCAATTATGTGTACATGGGTGCAGTGTGTGCTACCTGAAGGCCCATCACCTACTAACACTACTCACATATCACAGAGGTGTATATAAGTAGTAACATTAAATGGAAAGAGCTGCACTGCATGATGTTGAAAGGCCTGTCCAGGGTGTGTATGTAGTGGTCTGACTGTAATGTGAATGTCACCATGTGGCTATTGTGAGGTCTATGTAATGCCTGTCTGCCACCTAACCTGTATGTGTGTGTGTGCATGTGTGTGCGTGTCGTGTGTGTGCATGTGTAGCAGCAAACGGTATAGTGCAGATATTAATTTACATATGTTGTCTTACCCCCACAGGTGGTCATGGTGGCCATGGTCCCTCCTGCTCAGAATCTGATAGTGTCCCTGCAGACTATGGCAATGATGATGGTCATATTCAGGCACAGATGGTGTTGTCAGGGGTTGAATCTGTCCCATCAGTTGGCATCCCACAGTCATCCACAATGTCCCCGTATACAGTCACAATGCCCACACATGGCTTCTCAACAGCCACAGATGATGGACAGTTGGAAAGTGGTGGCATGGAACAGGCTATTGTGGTGACTATGGCAGGTGTGGGTGTAGACACTGGCCATAGCCAGAGTGCAAGTGAGGTCCCACACAGGTGGATGGACAGGGGTGCTCACAGGAGGTCTGCTGCTCATCAAGCCACTGTTGCAAGTGCCACAGCAGGTGCTACCAGATGCATGTTTTGGACTGTCATGGATGCACAGGCATGTAGTGAATGCAACACCAGACAAATACTCAAGGTAGTGGATGCAACTCTTCCTGATATACGTGGCGACATACATGACCTTGTTGAGGCCACACGCCAAAATACTGAGGTCATGAATAGATGGTGGAGTGCGACCTTGGCAATCCTTGACCGCGGCATGTCTGTGCTAGAATGTGTGGTGGGAGATGGGCATCGACCATGTGGATGTAGGTCAACACCAACATCAGCTGAGAGTCTATGGGGCCATGCACCTTTACACTCCCATAGTGACAGTGACACCAGCACTACCAATGGCAGGTTGCTGTCCTCATCACAACAGAGAAGGCCATGGGCACGTGGTCCTAGATTGTTCTGTCAGGGACACAGATCCAGCAGACAGCAGTCACCAACAGGAAGCAGTACTGCATCTGGCCTTGGGCCTGGTGGTGCTAGTGAGACCTCTGGCATGACCAATTCATGTGTCCATGACCAGAGATGGTGAACTGGACGCCCTGCCATGTAGAGTCTATGGCTGTCCAACATACCCTTGTGTAGGGCAGCAGCATGGTGTGGCTGTGTACATACATATACACACACATCTGTATCACATGCAGGTCACCTCCAGACACACACAGTATGTCTTCACAGCCCTTCTGTAGGATATCCCTCCAAACACACTCACATGGATGTTAACCATATGGCCTAGCCCTGGCCTCTGGCAAACCCACACCACACCCTGTGCATATGATGATAACTGTGCCACATCCCTGTCAGCTATACCATTGATGCATGGACAGGCTACTATGGGTCTGATGCACAAGGGTGAATATAGTACAGTTTAGCTATGTAATACTGTGTAAGGTGCTGTCTGTTTGCATTTGTTATGGGTACATATAAAGGTGTATGTACCTTATTAGCCATGATGCATTATTGCTGTTAGTACCACTGACTGAATGTAGTCTGACATGCTGCATTCTGTTTGTGTTCCAGGTGTCTGTGTGTCTGCAGTCTGTGGCCCTACAGACATTACTGATGTGGAGTATGGCAGAGTGGAAATCCACTGACCATTTCATAGCCAATGTACAGCTTTATATGTATGTTTACCAGGTGAGTATGCATGCAACAATGTGCAATGTACACTGTCAGACAGTGTGACCTGGCATATATACCCCTTGTCACAGACAGGTAGCCTTCAGACATGTCACCTTAGTGTTGTGTAGTACCACAGGCTCATACATATAGAACAGGTTACTAGAGTACTATCAGTAGATCTCTCACAAGCTTAGCCATTAGATTGACCACAACAGCTTCACTTGGCAGCACCTGTTGCCCCTGCCATTTCTTTCCCATACACTCAACCCTGATGCAGTTGGTGAGGGTATGCATGGTACTGTGTATGTCAGATTTGTGGTATGTATTCCTGAGTTCACAAGGTTGCACAGGGAGGCAAAATGGTATATCCTTTGCATACACACAGTAAATACTGACACAGGGGATGTGCATACAGTAACACAAACACAGTTGGCAATGGACAGATTTGTAAACCTACATATCCACTTTAATGTACTATAGTGCTACATACACATGACATGCTCCACATAGATTATATGCATGGGACATAACCCACTACCTCTTACAACACATAATGTTGTGAATGCCTTCATGAATGGTGAGATAACCCACCAGAAATAGCAACTGGAGTCATCTATTGCTCCTACATGCCTGGACAAGTGATAGTATAACAGATGTTGTATCAGCATGTTTCAGTCAGGTATGATATCTGATGCTGGCATGTGTGTCGGTACACTTACTGTGACCTGTTCGGCAACAATATGACATGCATGGCCATTGTTAGAGGACACATATGACATATGGGTTGCAAACATCCAGATATTCCGTAGACATCTGTACAGATGACTGGAATGGCCTGTATAATGATTTAACATGCTGCATGTGAGGCAAATGTCATTAGCATGCTATATAAAGTAATGTTATTGGGAGGTGGTAAACAGGCATGGATGGTACACACATCAAAATGGTATACCCCACATAGGATATGATTCTCACCCACAGTTGCCAATATTGAGATTAGAACTCCTATCTATCTAGTTATTGCTACTATAGTGATACACAGTTATCAGATGTGCCATGGAGCTTATATGAATCCACCTTGTCCCAAAGTACTTCTAAGGTGAATGACACCAGCAGGCCTTGTAAAGTAGGGTGATGGGAAGTGTACAGGGTGGTACACAACTCAAAATGGTATAACACACACACAATATGATTCTCAATCCAAACACACACATACACACACTAGTTGCCAGTATTGGGATTAGAACCCCTATCTATCTAGTTATTTCTACTATAGTGTTATGCAGTTATCAAACATGCCACAGAGCTTATAAGAATTCATCTTGTCCCAAGGCACTTCTAAGGTGAATGACATCAGCAGGCCTTGTAAAGTAGGGTGATGGAAAGTGTACAGGGTGGTACACAGCCCAAAATGGTATAACCCACACACGATATGATTCTCACACACACACACACACACACACACACACACACACACACACACACACACACACACACACACACACACACTTGCCAGTATTGAAATTAAACCCCCTGCCTATCACAGTTATCACATGCGCTACAGAGCTTACTGGGCTGACAACTGGTAAAAGGTGCTGATAAGGGGAATGGCATCACCAGGACTGATAAAGTAGGGCACTGGGTGGGAAACTTTAAAATACTTCTTACAAACATACACACACACATTTACTGAATCTGAGAGTAGAAGCCCTGCCTGCCTAGTGATTTGCACTATAGTGTTACACAGTTATCACACAAGCTACAGGGCTTACTGACTGACAACTGGCCAAAGGTGCTGATAAGGGGAATGACATCAGCATGACTGATAAAGTGGTGCTTTGGGTGGGAAACTCCAAAATACTTCTTATAAACATACACACATACACACGCACACACTTGCCAGATCTGAGAGTAGAACCTGTGCCTATCTAGTGATTTGTACTACACTGTTACACAGTTATTGCATGAGCTACGGAGATTTCTGGGCTGACAACTGCGCAAAGGTGCTGATAAGGGGGAATGACATCAGCAGGACTGATAAAGTGGGGCACTGGGAAGTGTTTTGGGTGGGAATGGCCTAAAACTGTTTCACCTACAAACAAACATGCACTTCCTCACTCTCGCACATGCAACTGCCACACATACTTGCCAGTATTGAAATTAGAACCCCTACCTATCTAGTTATTTATATTATAGTGTTACGCAGTTATCGCATGTGCTTCAGAGTTTATATGGGTGACAGATGACCAATGGTACTTCTTAGGTGAATGACAGCAGCAGATTTTGTGAAGTAGGGCAATGTGAAGTGTACTGAGTGTGAACAGTCTCCTAATACTTAGACTTATGGACACACACACACACACACACACACACACACACACACACACACACACACACACACACACACACACACACACACACACAGACATTGGTTATGGTATATTATAAACCCAACCTCAGTACTGGGCTCATGTTTTATGTTGGCACATGCAACTGTTCACAACTGGTATGCCACTGTTCACAGCAGGATATCACTGTATACCATTCAGGGTATCCATGTGTGTGACTCACTCTGTGTGTGCCCCCCTGTGTGTGTCTCTCTCTCTATCACTGTCTGTCTCTCACTTCCCCATATCTTTGTGTGTGTATGTTTGACATATGTTATCTGTTGCCCATATATATGTATGTGTATATCACATATGGGCAACCTACAGCTAGCTGAGGTTAATCCTGTATGATGAGTGTGTGTATGTGTGTATGGGGACAATTAAGGTGTACATAGCTGTCTGTATGAACAGCCATATATATGCAATACAGTCATATAGTCCGATGTGGGTTCTAACATGTCCTGTCATTCTCTTTGCACAGACATATATACACAATACAGTCATATAGTCCAATGTGGGTTCCAACATGTCTTGTGATTCTCTAAATGTAGGAGCATGCCCAGTGTGACCTTCTATAGTTAGAGTGGGACTCTATTCCAGACCTAGGTGTACTCCAGCCCAGGGTTTTGTGTGTTACAGCCATACCTCTCAGGAGTACACAGGACTTTCCTCAGGGTACTGGGCTTGTTTAGCAGACAATATTTGTCATATTTATAGTCTGACACTGCAATGTATTGTGTCATTACCTAGTGCCAGACATCCTCAGATCACCACAGTGCTTTACCAGAGGAATACTAGTTGTATGATGCGTAGACCAATATTATGAGGGCAGCTATGTACATTCTTGCCCAACAAGGCCATTTGTGAGGTGTGGCTGCAGCCACTTGAGTGATGATGCAGTGTGTAAACAGTCCAGCAACTTGGTGATATATTGGCTGGGGATCTCCTGCGTGTGTGGTATCTTTCTAACCTGAGATGCCATAACCTTTTGTAGCCATACCTCTCACCTGTACATTTTCTGGCAGGTTGTCCAGGTGTTTGGCTACAGGTTTCATTCTGTCTATGTAAACTTGTATTTTTATGGCAATTTAGTTACATATAATTGAAGAGTAATGTTACAAAATAATGACAGACATTGCTGTTTCACACTACATAACCTTCAGATAATTCCTTCTACCACAATCCCCTTACCCTACCAACTTTTCCATTATGTAAGGGCAATATTTACAACACATGCCTATAATTGTGCCTTTGTTCCACTTTTATTTCTGCCCTTGTCCAGACATCTTGCTGTCAGAGTTTGTGAGTTATGGGTGTGGGTACAGAGTGCATTCTACTGTGCAAGCATGTCCATTATATGTAAAAGCAAACATAAGAAAAAGCGATTATTGAAAATAACCACTGGCAACAGTACCAAAAAGCATTTATATTCACAAAAGCCTTAGTACCTTGGCTACACATCCTTCAAGATGTCCATTATATGTGTAGTACATTCCACATACCACTGTGACTTCCAGGTATGTCAGTGGCAGAGCAATGGGTGTCACTGATTTGCATAACAGTTGGTACTGTAGTTATCTGCACATGGCCCTGTCAAAGACAGCACTGTACCTAGGGCACTATGAAATGACTGCCAGGAGAATGTGCTGGCCATATCCTGACAGTATTAACCACACATACACATAGCTCATTGACCTCTGCATATTGTGGACAGGCAACATGTTTTCATGTGTATTGGTACAGCCCTTCCAATGTGTGCTATGCTGCTATTTCCCTGCAAACATACATGTTACTGCATTTCTGTGGGTATACCGGGGGGGGGGGCACACCTGTCAACTCTACACATTTGCATAGACTGTGCTGATATTTGCTTTACATTTTGGCTCCATTTACCATACTATTGTGCCCTGTCTTGGGGACTAGAGGCATATCAGTAAAGAGCACAGGTCAGATTGTAATGGCATACATTTGAGTTTCAGACTTCTTACCCTTCATATCTTTACTGCAACTGCAAGCCCTTCTGTGCTATCACTGTGTGAGTCTGTAGGGGGGTAATTCAACATTGCCACCATTTATGTGTCTTTACCAGACATTTCTCTCTGATTTTCTACAGCTGATTTGTTATGTGGGTTGGAGGGGTGGGTATGGGACCCCCACACTGATATCCATGCCTGTGACCTATGACCCCCCCAGTTAATTGTCCCCACACATATACGGCAGTGGGATTTGCCACCTTGGGTACTATTGCATATTGTGTGGAGGCCAGTATTGGGCAGACATTTCCTGGTGTCCCATATAGCTGACAGTTGTCTAATGCTATCCCAGTAGGCCACCCCATTCCCTTGCATACATGCAGCATTACCATAGATATGCTAGCAAAACATACTAATCCATTCATTTATTGTTAAGAAGACTGACTTACCTTGTGCCTGCAGCAGTTGTGAGGACAGTGCTTGAGGGCCAGCTATGTTGGATACACACATTACACTGCCTATACATGGTAAGTTACAGGTAATGTGATGTGTGTGTCATCCATTTTATTGTGTGTGTGTTAGTCAAAGAGAGGTGTCAGTCCCTGGAGTCCCTACAGTGTCAGTGTGAGAGCTATATGTTGCCTCTTTGCCAAGGCCTAAGTGTACTGGGCATGTCTCTGTCTGCCTACAGGGGCAGGCTCAGGGGCCTCCTCCTCTGAGTCCCTCTGTGCCTGTGGGGACCTTGGCAATGGTGGTGGGCTGTGTGGCCCTTCCCCGTGCTGTTCCAGCTGCAGCTGTTTCCACAGAATCATATTGTGTAGCATGGTACTTACTATGAATATGGGTGCACATGTGGCTGGAGAGTACTGCAAGGCTCCACCAGATATGTCAAGGCAGCAGAACCATGATTTGAGCATCCCAAACACATGCTCTATAATGATCATGGTTTGTGCATGTGCCTCATTGTGGCATTCTTGTGTAGGTGTGTGTGTGTGCATTGCTGATGGCTGTCATCATCCACAGCTCCATTGCATAGCCTACATCCCCCACCAGATGGCCGTATGGGATGCCCCCACCGGCAAATATCTGGTACAGCTGTGATGAATGCCAGCTGTGGGAGTTGTAATAGCTTCCAGGGCTGCCAGCACACATATTCATGATAATGTCCTGGGCATTGCACACGACCTGGCAGTTGATGGAGGGGAATCCCTTGAAGTTTATGTAGACCCTACCATGTTCACCAGGTGGTGCTTTGATGTGGATGTGCATGCAGTCTATCACACCCAGTACCTCCGAGTACTCTGCTACACGATGGAAGATATGCATATTGCTGGTCCTCTCCTCACGGGTGTTGGGGAAGTAAATGTGGTCATTGGCATGTGGTAGCATGGCATCCAGGAACTGGAGGGGTACCCTAGATGCAGATGCTTGTGAGACCCCCATGATGTCCCCAGTAGATCTTTGGACACTACCTGTAGCTAGAATTCTTAAGGCTACACATACCTTGACATCCACTGGGGTGGATTCCCCTCTGTTGGCTCTAGGTCTGAGTTGAGGCTGGCACAGCTCGGTGATTTGCTGAAGTATGTCTCTGTCCACTCTGTAGCACTCTATCTCTAGATCATGTAGCCCCTGGTAAGTAACCCTGGATCTGAACACTCTTCTCCTCCTCCTCCTTGGTCTGTGGCAGTTGTCAGCATTATCCTCCTCACTGCCCTCAGCCTCTAGCACATACTGATGGATCAAAGCAATGGCAGCCCCTAAAATGTTTCCAGTTAAAATTCTCCTGCATGTGTACACCAATAATGCAGAGTTTGTGAGAAAAAAGACTGTAAGGTGTTTGCATAGTTTATAGTGTTGGCTGACTATGATGCATTCCACTTGCTAGCTATGTAACATGTTCTTGATTGCTTTTATTCTGCTATTTTCCTTTTTCCCTTCCCATTTCCTCCCCTTTTAATCCCCAAGGGGCGCCGCACAAACCTGGTGCCCTAATGTAAACAGTCCTGCTATTTCTGTTTTTATTTTTTGTTTCTTTTAGAACCGGTGTGTGCCACGCATACCCGTTTAGCTAATGTAAACATTAAGCAATGACCATCCCTGGATGCGAACATGCTCTTCATTTCATGGAATAAGTCAAGACACACACCCTTGCTTAGCTGTGCTTAGCTAAGCTTATCTGGGGGACATAGGGCTCCAATGTGCTTGCACCATGCATGACACACACTCTTTTCATATCTGTTGCTCCTCCTGCTTACATGATCATGCTATAGCACCTGCATGGTTAGGTACAGTTTGGCACTTAGAACATTTTTGTGATTAAGTAAATTTCCCCTCATTTGCATACCCCACTGCCTTAGTCCATAGTTACTGCACTACCCCAGAGCCTTTCCCCTTAACAAAATTGTTCCCTGGTATTGTTTTGATTCTGTATACCATAGACTATAATTGCAAAATGCAGATTTCCCTTAAAATTGAGTTTTTCACATTTTTTTGGCACAATCACATTTGTGCTCCTCTGGCCTATGCTTAATCGGCCAAGACTGGCCAAAAAAATAACTTTTACTTTTATAAAAATGAAACACTGCCATGCAAATGGCCATATATTTGGCCGTTGGCATGCCTAAAGATTATAATACATGCTTTTATTTGAGCTGTCATGCCTCCATTTTAATTTCTTCAGAAATGTATTCGGCTAGTAGCCGAATACATTTCTGCAACTAACACCATTCTTGAATGGATGCCTGCCTGCTTGCTGAATCACTACTTCACCTCATTTGCATGGTTTTCACCAGCAAATTAGGTAATTACCATGATGCAGTGGTGTCCATGCAGGAGTAGTTTAGGCAGGCTAGTGCATGTCAAAACAGTAGTTTACTGGATTTCTCACCAGCCATATTCCACGCAGGAGCAGCTACACTATTCCTGTATGGAAAAATGAGCTTATTGAATCCCAGGGCATATATCAGATATAGCACAACATGTAACATTACTATAACTCTTGTGTTTTCAATTCTTTCTCTTCTAAATAAATATTTTTAAAGTTCAAATTTATTTTGAACAGATTTCTCACATATACATTTGATGAAAGGTTAAATTTTCCTCTTTGTCTTCGCAGTCTTGATTCATTCATTCATTTCCTGCTTTCATAAACATCATTGCTGAATTCTGAACTCTTCTAAGACTTGAATTTTCATTAAAACAGCTTGAGAAGCAAATAGGAAACAAAACAAGTAAGATTCAAGTAGTTTTTACATAACAAAAGTGTTCTTTTGTTCTGAAGCTCATTTTAAGTGCTGCTTCATATGCAACCTGGATGTGTTGTGAAAGAACAAAGCACATCCACTAAAAATTTAGAACTACTAATTACCAAATTGCTTAGCTCTGATTGTTATTTTACTCTATAATGTACACAGTAAATGAAAACAGATACAATTATAATCTTGCATAGGTTTAAAGTTTCCAGTTCTATAAATGTTAACTTAATTTCATTCTAACAAGAGAAATATATTCTTAAAATTTAGGAATGCATTTATAAGTTTAGTTCAAATGAAATGCATTTATGTATTTTATTAAAATATGATAAGACTAAATATTTATATACCTATCATGCAGAATATTTAAGTTTAAATCATATATACATACTTACATTCCGTTTGAAGCCTATAGTCCTAAATAAATCTTTTAATTAAAAGATAACACTATTATTTCAAAGAATCAAGTTCATGTAGTCAGAAAATAAAAAGCACTTGTTTTAAGCTGTTTAACATTGGAAGCAGTTTTCCATGAATTCATCTCACTCTTTCTCTTGAGGAATGAAGCATTCCAGTCCATTTTTTCAGCGTTATTGAGAATTTTCCTTTGTATTAACAAATGCTGATGCCTCTTCCTGTGTCAGATATTTTGATTCCTTCAGGAGGAAAGAGTTTTATATTTGTAGGAAACAATAAAGTATCTTTAATATCATTTTTAAGTTCTTCAATCAGTGGCAAACAGGTTTTTCTTTTATTCATTAATTTACTGGAATAGTCATTGTCAAATCTAATTACATGCTAACCTATCTTAATAGGTGGGCTAGTCCATGCTGCTTTTAATATCTGATTTTTTACCATGCTAGATATAAATTTAACTATTACTGAATGTGGAGGTGAGTTTTCCTTTTTTGAAGGTGTTATCAAAGCTCTATGAGCCTTCTCTATCCTTAAAGTTAAAATTTCAGGTAAAATTGAGGTTTTATGCAGCCAGGTTGTTAAAAAGTTTCTTATGTTGTCTTCATCATATTTTTCAGGTATGCCATAGATTCTGATGTAGTTTTTGTCTCAGACTATTTTCCAAATCATCAACTTTATTTCTACGCCAGCTATTTTGTCTTAAAAGGAATTCAGTTTAAGACTCGCCTTCAGTTAATCTCCCTTCACGGTCATTTAAATCTTCTTCTATGCTGTAATTTGTACTTTCTATTTTAGTATCTAGTTTTTCCATTTTTATCAATACATCCTGCATGTTAGATATTAGTGACTAGATATCTTTTTTAACAGAAAAATCCTGAGTACATTTTGAATGGTTCATTTTGTTGTCCTTATATCGTCCACATGAATCATGATTGGGTATGTGTGCAATGTCCATTAGCAGCTGGAACTCATTTATTCCTGAATATATTAGATCCTGGAAATTATTACACAAGCTGGCCTGGTTACTGTAGAAAGTTCCAGACTTATGGATTTCCCCATGCACTCTATATTGTTCTTTGTCAATATGGAACACTGGACTTCAGGATTCAGTCTACTTTATATGACTACTAATTGTTTATTAATTTTTTATATTGTCATTCAGGTCTAAATGGGTTGTTAGATGATACTTACTGAAACATGCATTTTTCTTGGTCTCATAATATGCTATTATGCAATATTTTGGTAAATGATGTGAAAATGTCAATAAAAATATAATTGAAAAGCACGTATATAACTTTTGTTGGGTTGGGAGGGTGGCCTAATGGTTAAGGTGTTTGCCTTACAAACACAAGGTACAGGGTTTGAGTCTCACAGGGGATAATTGGCTAGGCTTAAAATGGCTCGCAAGGGCAATTAGCCTAGTACTAATCTGTGAACCTGTGTTTCAGAAAACTGTCTAAAATGTAGGTGTTATTATTACCATAACATCCAATATGTCCTTAGTACCACTCAAACATCTGCAAGAGAAGAACAGAGGAGGGTAGCTGCCCTCTACAAAAACCATTTGTAAAGGAGAATAGTGATGCTCACAATTTGTTCTTCTCTGGGAGTTTAGATTTTTTTTTCTGGTGGCACTTGATGTTACAAGTGCTGACATTTCAATATGGAGCCAAAAATCACAATTCTCTCCTGCAGCAACTAACCAACTTCAGTCTATAACTTCAGAACATCCCTCCCTCTCTGTCTCTCTTTCTCTCTCTCTCTCTCTCCCTTTGCAGAACAATTATCAAGTTTAGCTCTTACATTTCTAATCTTCTATCACAAACTCTTCTTAACTTCATTCATGGTACCTTGTCTGAGATATGTCCTTGAAAGTAATCTCAAGAGCCCTATGACAGTGCATATGGGAATACAGAGGCAACGTAACACTTATCTATTGTTCACTGACAAACATTTAATCAAAGAAACAAATACAGTATGCATGAGCTGTATATACACAATGTTTGTGGAAGCTAAGCTCTCATATACAAAAACTCAAATTAACTATCTGGTTGTCAGAGACACACAGACGCTAAACCCACCATGCATTGTCTGCACTGCACACATAAATCTACTTATCCTAAGGCACTTAACTGCAGTCTTCCCAAACCCCAAAGCCCTCTCAAACATTCCTTCTGCAAGAACTATCCTAAGATACCTGAAAGCACTCAGCAGAAACAACACCTAATGCTGAACATGCAGCCCAGTCCAGTACAACCTCAACTAACAAGCCCATAAACATCAGTAAAGGTTTCAAAATAGTATCATCAGTACATATACTAAGCACTCCAATAGTTATGCACACTGTGTATCAGAAAAAAAAAAACATACATATCCCTGAATTCAAAAGTTAGAAACAAGATGATGGCACAGGTATCATTTGCACAGTGCGGACTTTTGTGGGACAAGAAGCGAAGGCTGACACAAAAGTGGTGTGTGTGTGTGTAACTAAGAAAGACAGGCAGGCAAAAATTTCACTAATTATCAAATGACCAAAGAGAGACAGAATGACCTGCAAGCCTCACAAATGCTTTATGTGCCTGTTATGTGTGTGTGTGTGTGTGTGTGTGTGTGTGTGTGTGTGTGTGTGTGTGTGTGTGTGTGTGTGTGTATGGGGACTCAATGTAAAATATGTGTGTGAGTGTCTGCATGACCTCAGTCAAGTTATGGACTAGTTCTATGTCCTATCATGTTGGACAGGTGTGAGCTATGCATGGTAGACATATCAGTTTGTCATTGTTGCCACAGACCCTGAGAACTGTCTCTGCCAGGAGATTCACTAGCATGTCCATGTCTATGTTCAGATGTGCTGGCACTACCTGAATATGAGAGATGTCTGCTGGATAAACTCCCCTCACAATTACGCCTATGTCCACAATCCTGTGGTCTACCATGTCTGGGTATGGACACCTCAACCACCGATGGAGCAATGGAAGTAGTGCAACTAAGGGAATGGGATTATTAACGGCCATGTTGGCTAACAGCATATGATGTTGTGGACTTACAGCCACATGGATGCTGACCTGCCTAGCAGACATTCCATCACAGATACTATCCATTCCATTATGTCATTTATCCAATCCACTGAATCAGCCACATGGCAGTGGCAGTCACACATGTTAGACTGTGCCACATCTAGAACCCTAAGCATGTCCTCAGAGGCCCTAGTGGAACATACCTCTGCTTCCATTACGGACCTAAACATATGTTGAGTGGTACATAATGACACACCAGCATCAGGTGGACAGTGAACAACAGGTGTCTTGTGAGCACCCCTACCACCTCTTCTGCATGGCATCTTGCCCACACTTTGGCTGGTTAACTTGAACTGAAGCCACAGTAACCACACTGCCCTGATCAAGTGTGTCACCCATAATCTGTCAATATCAGAGGGCTCAGGAGAATGGGTATGCATAGGCATTCTGACTATGTCTGAAGGGAATATAGGAGATGTGTGAGTCACAACCTTAGTGTCAGATTCAACCGCTGCACCCCCAACTGTACCTCTGTGTGGACAACATCATCTTTAAAGCCTACCAATATTCTAACATCAGATGCTAGGAATTCTGCACTTCAACTGTCAGGATCACCTGTGATAATAAACAACAAACACAGGAATTAAATTACTAGTACACTTAATATTAAAAAATTATATATGATGACAGAGTAACACTGGTCACACATTTGCAGATGGTGCATCAATAAATACACTCATTACCCCCTCCTCACACATACAGATAATTGTATATCAAAATAATGCTTAGTAATAAGCTAATAAACATTTGCTTACCATGTGCAGATGTCTCCACACTTTGCAGGGAAGATGGTCCTGGAAGATATGAAGCAAGGAAAGGATGACAATTAAGCATTGCAATGAGAATAACATGGGGGGAGGGGAAATTAATACATAATTACCTATTTGTCATGTAAGAAATAGCTGAAACTGAAACTTGGCTGAGACGTCCACCTACATCCATTGCACAGAATAACTTGCTTTTATAACTCTATTACTTATCTATAGGTACAGATACAAAAAAAATTCACAGGCAGTAGTGGTCAAATTATATATTTTATTCTACAAGCAAATATAAAAGCTGCTATATGTAAGCCTACCTGGAAGCTGTTCCTGGGACACTCTTGTCCTCCCAGCGACATCAGCAACAAAAAAGAGCACACAATGCACAGTCTCAACTGAGCTGTCTGGATCTCTGACAGTGGACACACAACTCCTCATTTGGTGTCAGTAGTGGCTCAGTAGCAGGACACCCCACAGTAGCCACCTGTTCCCTCAACTGCAGTTGCCCTCTTCCAGGCTGATGAAATCATATCTGCTGCAACTTCCAACTGCATTGTCATCATTTATTAACTGGTTCCAGATCTTCTTTCTGGCAGCCATATTCAGACATCCTTTTTCAAGCAGAAAGGCTCCATGGTGCCCGAGAGCTTGTATTATCACATCATTTTCTGTGTCACTGAAAAAGGGTTTTCATGGATTTGTAGGCTTGGGTGCCATCATCCTATGTGGCATAAAGCAGAGAAGAATAAAACAGATAAATATCATATAAATAATGTATTACTTACAAAAATAATCAATCTATTTACCCTTTTGTCAACATTAAGCACTTCAAATACACTTTTTATTTAGTACAACTGAAGGTAAGTTGGTTGTCGCATCTCTCCTTCACACATAAAGGGTTATACAAACCAAGAAACTGCACATAAGCAATGTATATATGCTTACTACAGAAATATCAGGATGCCTGCACACTTTCAACAGAAAAGTACTTGAAACATAGTTTTCTTCTTGGATCACAGAATGGTAGGTGGCTCCCCCACCCCAAAACACCATGCAAATGAATGTTTGTACAAACCAAGGAATGCCACAGAAGTAATGTACATATGCTTTCCATATAATTATCAGGATATGTACACATTTACAACAGAAAAGTCAATTTATCAAGGCAGGTCACTTCTAACCATGTCCACCACTCCCATGGAGGTTGCCCTTGGTCATTTCAGAAGCATAACACCAGTGTCAGTTGCATGTACATTTAATTTCTCTTGATTATTGTAAAATCACATTTTAATAATAATACTTGTGCTGAAAGTGTAACCTGTCTATCCCTGAAATGTAAATTTGTTTGTGTCTTTCGGCTTTACCCAGTTAGGAGTCCCCACAGTGGAACTCCGGTCCGCTAATGATTGGCAGTAGATTTTTACATGCCAAGTTGCCGGCCCTGATGCACAACCTTCAACGAAGGTACGCCCATTCACGCATGTCTCCACACAGTAGACGCTCCAGCTGAGAATCAAACAGGACAACGTCTTACTGTGAAGTGACAACGCTACCGCAGCACCACCACCGCAGTATCCCTGAAATGTAAATACTTGTCAAAAATGCCCATGCTAGAAAAGTATAAGAAGTCCATGCATACCAAAGTTCCATTTTCTGCTGGATATACAAATACATTTGTAATGTTTTAGAAAATTTATAATGCGCTTGAATAGTAAAAGCATACTTTAGTCTTCTCTGCAGAGAAATCACCTTCAGAGGAATACCAATCTTCTGTTTTCTCCAAATGCACAAGTCTCCTCAACTTCAAGTTCCCTAGCTACATGGCTAACTTTTTATAACATAGATTCAGCCCTTTGAGAACTGAGAAGATGCAAATGAAGTCTGAATTCATTAGAATTGTTAAATACCAAAGTTTTGACTTTGTGTAGTAGATGTAAACATAGT